>NC_133327.1:493238641-493454844 GCF_042186555.1 Aquarana catesbeiana
CCTAGCCCGAGACCCTCTCAAGAGCATTCTGGCCCGGCAGGAGACTCAAGAAACCAACTTGAGACACAGGAACGTGGACGTCAGCTGTGGTGTGGATTCCTTTGTGTCTGTAGGGAAGAAAAAGAAAATGTAAGAGCAGAAAGCGAAAGGAGAGAAAGAAGAGAGAGGGTAGAAGGACACACGGTGCCCGCCCCTTGGACAACGCGGCTCTTAGCGAGATGGGAATGGGCCTGCCAACTCCCACCTCAAGAGAGTACCTTACAAAATCCCACCTTAACGGTGGGCAGGGATCTGCCTCGACCCTAAGGAAAATCCTCAACATCGAGGCAGATGGAGGAGCATGTTGTCCGCTCCGGCCTAGACCCACTAAAGTATTAAATGTATAGTTTGCCGCAGCCCCATACAGGGGTTAGACTAGTGAGGTTTCATGGTAAGGACTGAGACGTGATTCAGGATAACCGGTGCAACAGAAGAACTTAAGAAAAAAGGCCACACCATAGTGGGAGCCTGGTAGGTGAAAAAAGCCACCCAGGTCCCACGCAACAATCAGATAGCCTAAATAACTAACTAGGGCCCCTCCTAGGTGACTGTGTGGGGGTTAATTTATAATCATGTAGAACTTATCAAAATGAATATGTACACATGCACATCTGTGAACACATGCGAACATGTGTATTCGTATTTGCCCACACACCCGCCCTAATCATGGGCTCTAAGGCCGCAAAAAAAAAAAAAAGGGGGGGGGGGTTTGGAACATTACACCCGCTGGAAAACTAGGTAAAAAAGCAACAGTCAAATGGTGTTCATCAACATTGAAGGGATACTGGAAACAGTATCGAACCAAGGAAAGAAAAACCTGTCATAACAGATAGTTGGGTGTCCAGACAAGACAGGGGAGGTTTCAAGGAGGTTGAGCGTCTTTGGAACGCTTGATGTGTTGCCTCTGCCATAGAGGAACGATAGGACTTGGTGGGGGTCGCTTGGAAGACCCCGGGGTCTTGTGTGAAGGAGCAGATTCGGGCGTAACAGAAGGGACCTGAGAAATGAGGCCCAAACGCAGAAGAAGCCTTTCACCTTCCTGGATGGTAGCGAAGCCATGCGACTTGTTCTTGTAAGAGAAAGTTAGCTTGAAGGGGAATGCCCATCTATTCTTGATAGACTTCTGGGATAATACAAGTAGTAGCGGTTTAAGGGACCGTCTCCTCTGGATAGTGTAAGGAGACAGGTCAGCGAACACCTGAATTGGGTGACCCTGGATAGTGAGTCAGTCCGCTTCCCTCGATCTCCCCATGATTTCCTCCTTCACATTATAGTAGTGCGGCTTCACAATAACGTCCCAGGGTGGGCCCTCAGCCCGGGGCGGTTGCAGTGCTCTACGAGCTCTATCCAGCTCCAAACGATGCTCCCTTATGCGAGGGATAAGGTCTTTGATAAGGGCGCAAATCGCCTCAGAAGTATCTTTAATAGATTCTGGAAGGCCCGACTCTAAAATTATAACGTCTGGCTCTATTTTCAAGGTCATCGATTTTCTCATGTGCTGATTCCAAATTGGTCTTGTAGATCTTGTATGAGAGAGGTACTTTGGTTAGTTCTTGCTATGGCGTTTTCTAGCAACCAGGTTGTGAAGATCAGCTTGGATAACAGAGGTAATTTGCGTTGCTGTCTGTGCCAGGCCTCTGGACAGCATCTTGGAGAACGTGACCATAATTGTGGTTAGGTCAGTGGGGTGTATTGAGGGAGGCAGGGCCACACCATCCTGCAGCCCAGGGCTTCTGTTCAAGTCTCCCAAAGGGGACAACAGCATGTCATCCAGGGTTCTCTCTATGAGAGATTCTGTGGAAGCTGGTGAGGGGACCGGGCTGCTGAGGTTACTCACAGTGGTGGTTCTTGGCAGTATATCATCCTGCAGGGACGACTCAGCGCTGGTATCCATGTCCTCCATCTCCGCTGTTACTCAGCTATGACTAAGCACTGACGCCAGTGCGAAACGTCAGCTCGTCTTTGTCTGCTGTGATCCTTTGAATTTTGATGTGCATCTTTCAATAAACTTGGCTATTATTTGAGTGCGGCTGTCCAGAATCTATTTATGCCTATTGCGATCAGCATTAAGCCAGCACCTGTGACATCCAAACCGAGATTGATCTACTTTTTGCCTATGAAGAGGCCCTAGAGCGGTGTTCATTTTTTCCTATCTCCGCTGTTATCTCGTGCAGCGCACCGGACGCCATCTTGGATTTTGCCTGGGCCCAGGAGACGGCCTCCAACTGACGGGATAAGTCCCTTCTTACTCCCCCCTTTGACATCCAGTTATTCCCGGCTCCTTCCGGTATCGGAGGAGCCCAGACTCGTGCGCTGTAGCTCTGTCCTCTCGCTGCCAAGTGAGTCAGACGGACGGAGCCTCTGAGTCAAGTGTCCATTTCCGAGAGTTCCCCGCTTGCGCCCCGGGAGTGCACTTTGTCTTCGGGCGTGCCAGTGTCCATCACTTGAAGGTGGCCTATAACCCACATAGTTACTACTATGGCTCTGTGTCCCGTGATGTACAATAAGAAACCTATTTTTGTAAAAGGGCTTTAGCAAGGATACATGAAACATATAGGGAATCTGAAGGTGTGGGGGAAAAGTTTATAGACCACTGGGTTAACTTGACAAAGAATGTGAAAGGGTCCTATATATATATCTAGGACCCAATTTGGGAGAAGGTTGTCGCAGTTTGATTTTCTTAGTGGATAACCAAACAAGTTGATTGAGATGATAACAGGGTGCAGGTCTTCTGAGACTGTCCGCATACCCTTTGTATCTGAACAGACTGAAGCAGAACTTTTCTTAAGTCCCTCCAGTGCTTAGTTAACCTCTTCACCATGTTGGCTGCCACAGGTACCTCTACCAGAGAAGATTGGAAGGAGAAAACTCTGGGTTGATACCCAAAGGCAGCATCAAAAGACGAACATTTTAAAGAGGAGTGCCATTGTGAATTGGGCGCTAATTCAGCTAGAGGAAGCATCTCACTCCAGTTGTCATGTTCAGCATTAACATGAGCCCTTAGATAGGCCTTTAAATCTTGATTCACCCATTCTGTTTGGACATTAGATTGGGAGTGGTATCCAGAAGACAGGGAATTCTTGATACCCAGATGTTTGCAAACAGAATGAAGATATGAATTGAGGGCCTCTGTCGCTAATAATATCGTCAGGAATACCGTGTAAACGGATGACATGTTCAATAAAAGATAGAGCCAAGCTTGGGGCAGAAGGTAGGGCAGACATAGGAATGAAGTGTGCTAATTTCGAAAGTCTGTCCACTACAACCCAGATGACAGTATTACCTCTGGAGACAGGCAAGTCCACAATAAAATTCATACCAATATAGGTCCAGGGAGCACGAGGAACAGGTAACTGTTGCAGAAGACCTTTGGGAACAGATCAAGGCATTTTGATGGCCTCACAAACAGTACAAGCTTGAATAAAGGCAAATACATCCCTCTTTAGGATAGGCCACCAAACCAGGGATTTCAGGCGTAAGAAGGTCTGTTTGGTACCAGGATGTCCGGATATCCTCTGTCCATGGGCCCATTGCAAAATGTCTTTACGTAATTCTTGAATAACATACAACGTATTAGATGGAACCGAAAGATTAAAAGGTGCCCGAGATTGAGCAGCCAACAAGTTCCTTTGTAAGATAGTATCCAGTTGAGCAATAATTTGTTCTGGAGGAGCTTGTAGATTCCCATAAGGTAACTTTCGAGACAGGGCATTGGACCTTTGTGTTCTTAGTACCCAGAATGTATGTTACACCAAAGTTAAACCGAGTGAAGAATAATGCCCAGCGGGCTTGTTTGGAATTCAGTCTGGCTTTGTCCAAGTAGATCAGATTCTTATGGTCTGTTTGAACCACAACAGGAAGTTCCGTACCTTCTAATAGACGTCTCCATTCAGAAAATGCTAGTTTTATAGCTAAAAGTTCTCTATTCCTAACCTGAGGGAGGAAGGGGAGACAGATCTCCTATCACAATTTGGATTAGCAGCAAGGATGGGAAGTGTAATCATAATGGGGGATTTTAATTATCCAGACATAGACTGGGCGGAGGGAACCACGCATTCATCTAAAGCTCGCCAGTTCCTAAATGTCTTGCAGGACAATTTTATGGGTCAGATGGTAGACGCACCAACTAGAAATAAAGCGTTACTGGATCTACTGATCACCAACAATACAGACCTGATCACGGATGTCACATAGGTTGGACTTGTGTCTTTTTTCGACCTCACCTACTATGTAACTATGTATTTCCCAAGTCATAGTTTTGTTCTGCGACAGAGAATTTCTTGGAGAAAAAGGCGCCTGCATGTAGCTTGTTGGAACTAGGTTCTCGTTGGGATAACACTGCTCCGCCACCTACTTCAGAGGCATCAACCTCCCAAAAATATTGAGCTGACGGCTGAGGATGGCGGAGAATAGGAGCGGAGCAAAAGGCAGACTTTAGATAATTAAATGCTTCCAAAGCTTCAGGAGACCACTGAGAGCATTTGGTCCCTTTTTTAGTAAAGGCAGCGATAGGAGCAGGAATCTTGGAAAAATTCTTGATAAGTTTTAGTAGTTGTTACAAAGTACAATGAAACATTGTATTCCCTTTAAAGTGGAAGGTCTAGGCCATTGTAAGATGGCATCGAGTTTCTTGGAACCCATCTGAAATCCTTCTGACGAAAGGAGCACTTGGAAAGTTTGGCTTACAACCTATAGTCTCTTTAACATGGAGAACAGTGCGAACATGGCAATGATTTAAAATCCTTGTGCCCCATACACAGGGTCAGACATTGATCAGACATTCCGACAACAAAATCCATGGATTTTTTCCAACGGATGTTGGCTCAAACTTGTCTTGCATACACACGGTCACACAAAGTTGTCGGAAAATCCGATCGTTCTGAATGCGGTGACATAATACACGTACGTCAGGACTATAAATGGGGCAGTAGCCAATAGCTTTCGTCTCTTAATTTATTCTGAGCATGCGTGGCACTTTGTGCGTCGGAATTTTATACACACGATCGGAATTTATAGCAAGCTCTCAAACTTTGTGTGTCGGAAATTCCGATGGAAAATGTGTGATGGAGCCCACACATGGTCGGAATTTCCGACAACAAGGTCCTATCACACATTTTCCATCGGAAAATCCATCCATGTGTACAGGGCATAAGAGTGAATGGGTATATCTTCTAAGTATACCACAACAAAAGAGTCAAGTAGATCCTTAAAAACATCATCATTCAGAAACTCCTGGAATACGGCAGGGGCATTGCAAAGTCCAAAATCATCACACAATACTCATAATGCCCCCTTCTGGTATTAAAAGTTGCATTGGTCTCCTACTTTGATTCTAATGAGATTATATGCAGAACGAAGGTCCAGTTTGGTAAAGATCTTTGAACCCTGGACACGGTCAAACAGCTCAGTAATTAAAGGGAGCGGATGCCTATTTTTTACAGTAATACAGTTGAGAGCTCTGAAGTCAACGCAGAGTCTCCTCCATCTTTTTTCTCCACAAAAAAGAACCCTGCCCCCACAGGAGAGGAGGAAGGATGAATGAAACCCTTCTTTAGACTGTCTTCAATGTATTCCTCCATTGCCTTTGTCTCTGCAAGGTTAAGAGGATAGGTTCTCCCCTTAGGAAGGGGAGAACCAGAAAGCAATTCAATAGCACAGTCATAAGGGCGGTGTGGAGGGAACCCCTCTGCTTCTTTTTCAGAAAATATATCAGCAAACTCAGCAAAGGTATCAGGTAATTCAGGGTCCGTAGACACCTCATGAATGGACATTTTATTACGTACTGTTGTGGAAATTTTATGAAGATGTATTTTAATATGTATTATCATAGTGTCTCCTAGTGTTAGTTCTCCCGCAACCCACTCTAAAGAGCTGACTGGGGAAGACTGGCGCTGGTTGAGATCCGTTTGGTAGTGAAAAGCTCCTTGGGGATGTAGAGAAGTGTTTGCAAAGTGGGGATATGTCTGCCAGCGAAGGGCCCCTGTGCGATGCACAGAACGATTGTCTGGGGGGATGTGTTCGCTCTGCAAAGACATTATCAGTTTAACAGATGTGCGCTCATGTCAACCCTGTATACCTGATCAACATATTTGGGGTGCTGTGGCGTATACCTGCAGATTATCTCCCATCCACACTGGAAGGATTCACGAAAATCGGTAAAAATGGGAGCTTTTGCATTGTTATGGTTAGGGACAGAGTTCATGTCTGTTAGCCATGTGGCTTCCTTTGTTTAGTTGAAGAGCATAGCTTCCAGGTAAAACATACTCACTGTCCTTGCCCAGACACGCTCATAAGACTCCCCTAGTCATTGTTCATTGGTTGTTGTATAAACTCATCCTGTTGGAAGGTTTTCCTGTGTTGACGTTCATATCCCGTGAGGTCGTTTCCCATGGAGGAAGCAATTGGCTGTTAAGGCCAGGACTTCCTGTTGGACATTGCTTTTGTCTTTGAATAAAACAGCCAGTGTGGTGCTCAGTGGAGGGCAGTGGTGCTGAGATGAAGACGTAAGCTGTGGTCATGTCGGTTTACTTGGGGATATGCGGGAAATAGAGTGATAGGTAAGATGTATTATACCATTAGACAAAATGTGCGCTTTTTAGCACAGGTGAGATTGATTATGTTTAGCGTATAGCGAATTCTCCACGTCAGTACTAACTTTTGGAGACAGTGGACATGACAGGAGATGCTCCAGGCAGAAGTTTGACCAGAGGACCAGTCAATAGATGGGTTATGTTTACATAACCAAGGGAACCCAAGAATTACTGGGTATTTAGGAGACGGTATGATGTCAAATGATAAAACTTCTAGTTGCAGAGCACCCAACCGGACACGGAGAGGCTTAGAATCATGGGTAATAAGTTCATGGGTAACCATGGGTAATGGTTCTCCACCAAGAGTAGTTACACAGAGCAGAAGGTTTTTAGAAAGAGTAGGTATCTGAAGTCTTAACCAGCGCTGCACCTAGAAACACACCACCAGCACCAGAATCTCTAAACGCTACTGTGGAATAGCACTGATCATTCCAGGACAAGGAAATTGGAACTCTCTCCTGCTGAGGATTTGAAACAGCATGACCTAATTGGGCTCCTCGATCACCCATTAAGCCCAGAAGTTTTCCTGGCCGAACCAGACAAAAACGCAGGACATGACCCGGCTTCCCACAGTATAGACAGAGGCCTAGGGTCCTGCGTTTGGTACGTTCACTATTAGACAAACGCACAGCCCCTACATCCATGGGGACTTTCTCAGACCCAACAGGAGTAGACACAATTAAGGGTTGTTGATTGCCAAGGAGGAGATTTATAACCAAGTCTGAGAGGATTATAATGTCTTTGGCGCTCTCACTCTGACATTCAAAGAAGCAAGAGTCCACCAGAATACACAAGTTGATAAAATCCTCCAGGCCCACTGGGACCTCACGGTAAGTTAATTAGTCCTTTATGCGTTCCGCTAGTCCTATGCGGAATGAAGCCTTAAGGGTGAAATTATCCCAGGTGGTCTCTGCCACTAGTGTGCAAAATTCTATGGCATAGGATGCTACCATGCGTTTACCCTGATGTAAATCAATAATACTGGACTTGGCCGCAGACACTCTGCCTGGAATGTCAAATATTTTCTCAAAAGTCTTCATGAAAGTGGGGTAGTCAGTAAGTACAGGAGACTCTTTCTCAAGAAGAGGTGACACCCAGGACAATGCTCTGCCCTTCAGCAAGGAAATAATAAAAAAGTCACCTTTACTTGAGCAGAGGCAAACACTGAAGGTTGATTTCTAAAATGCAACCGGCAGTGGTTGAGAAATCCCCTGCAATCAGAAGGGTTACCATCATACCTCTCAGGGATAGGTATTTTAGGAGCAGGAGAACCTGGGGGGTTAGACATGACAACAGGTTCCCTAGCCCCAGTGCAGTACTAGGTGCAGAAGGACTGGACCCATGTGCTGTAGACAACGAGGATAAGATAGCTGTGATAGCACCTAGTTTCTCCTTCAATGACTGCACACAGTTGGCCTGCTCTCCAAACAATTGTCTCTGAAGAGCGACTGCCTGCACCAACTCGCTGAGGTCCATCTGGCCTTAGTATAATGTCAGGTCTGCCAGGAGACTAACCATCCCTCCAGTTTCCGGACCAGTAGTTTTATTATCCCAGTATCAGGTGGAAGGGTTTTTGAGATCCTGCAGCCAGAAATACGGGACCACAATGGGAAGTGCAAACAGACTAAATCATGGCGTACCAAACAAAAAAACTATCCCTCCCCCCATCTTTCCCTATTCCACCCACCAAAAGGGGCTGACCTCCTATCTGACCTGTCTGCCCTATTGTAATCTAATTCACCCTCCACACTCAGTCCTAGTTTAAATACTCCCCAGCCTTCCCATTAACCTCTGCCCCAGCACAGCAGACCCCCTTCCATTTAGGTGCAAACCATCTTAAGCATTTGGTTGTACCCCAATGAAAAGTCAGCCCAGTGCTCTAAAAACCCAAATCCCTCCTTCTTACACCAGGTCTTTAGCCATGAATTCAGTTCTCTAATCTCCCCCTGTCTTTCCTGTGTTGCGCATGGCACAGGCAATATTTCAGAGAATATCACCTTGGAGGTCCTTCCTTTCAACTTGCAGCCTAGTTCTTTAAATTGTTTCTTAAGGAACCTCCGCCTTCCATATATTCTGTCATTGGTTCCAAAGTGGACCAAGACAGCTGGGTCATGCCCAGCCCCTCCCAGTAATCAACCTGGTCCACCACATGCCGGACCCTGGCACCAGGGAGACCGCAAACCATTTGGTTCAGTCAATCCTGGTGACAAATTATTCTATTAGTCCTTCTGATTAAAGAATCCCTTCTTACCACCAACTGTCTAGGCCTACCACCCCTACTTTTCGGGCTGCTCTCCCAGCTGTTAGGGGTAGCAGTGACATCTAGGGCTGCCACCTCTAGCTCTATCTCAGGCACAAAAGTGACCTATCTGACCAAGGCATATTTTTCTGCAACTATGTTAGCCTTTTTTTTGGACAACTAATGGCTTTAATAAGACGTTCACTGTCCAGAGCACAAAAGTGCCAAGCTTCTTCTTTAACCCCACCATCAGTGCCAAAGTTGGAAAGTAGAATGCCTCCTCCAGATGATGCAGACATTGAGGGGAATTAAAAAGGACCGAGAGGCAGTGTTAGAGGAGGCTGCAGGAAATTTCTCACTCCAAACTTTTCATATACCTGATGTTATGGCTTCATGCAATATGCTTCCCAATGTAGATATACTCACTTCTGTTTGCAAAAGCCTTGATATTGTTGCACTTCATTCTCCTCCATCTTGCTGTGTTCCCTTGGTACTAAGAGACCTGCCAAGCTAAAAAGACATTCTTTATTTTTGAGCACATAGAATTGTAAATTCAAGACTATTGGGTTAACCCTGAAAATAGTCTCACCTCTGAGAGTTATCGCTGTAAAAAAGAGTTACCTAAAAAGTAGTCTATTCTAGTAGTAGACGCTGCCATCTCAGTATTAAATATCTTTCAGTGCATATAGAAGGTGTTCCTTCATTTAAAGTGATTGTAAAGACAGAAGGTTTATCTCATCTTAATGCGTCCTATGAGGTAGAGGTGATCTCCTATTCTTTGGCTTTGTTGGCGTATGGATTTGTCAATATGAAACTGGCAATTCATAAGATAGATAACCCCTTGGGTGGTACAATCCACGTAGCAACGTACTCTATGCCACTCACCATTTGGTAGACTGGTACCTGTTCCCTCTGTCACCCTGGGACACTGTGCACAATTTCCACACTGATATGTACGCCCTGGTAAGGGAGGATATTCTGAATTATTGCAGTTGTGGCTTGCAGTGAGGCAGTCCCGTAACGAGGTTGCCCGTCTAAAGACTAATTCAGGAGTAGATCTAACATATTTTGATATAGTGTATTCGTTGGTCAAAAGATGCCAATGTTGGGCAATTGTTGAGTGTAATTGTTGTTCATGTGCTGAATATCTTGTGATGGGTTTGACTGCACCAGTATCTTTTGTGGGGTATCATATAATAGAGATGCTCTTGAAAGATTTTTTTTGCCCGGTTAAAGGCTTTAAGAATAGAACAGGAATATCCTCAATTAAGGAGATGTTTTTTTAAGATCACCTGCTTGTATTTTGAAATTAACCTCTGAAGTACAATTTCTATGTATTCCTAAATATTGTGCATATAGAATTTTATAGGATTGTCTCGGCCGTCCGGGACTCCCCTCCCTATTGGCTGAGACTAGACATGTGCGATTAGTTTAGTTCCGAATTAGTTCAACGAATTTTGACAAAATTCGTTAATTCCGAAATTCCGAATTTCCGAAATAAGAATGAAAACCTGGAAATTCAAAAAAACGAAAATCCGAAAAGCTGAACTAACAACTAACTAGTAATAACTTAACTATTACTAACTATTAAATTATAGGTATTGGAATTTCCTTTCAAATTTGTCTGTTAGTGAACGTAACGAATACAAATTTTTCCAAAGTTACAAATTATCCGAAATAACGAATGCCGTATCTAAACGAATAGAACGTAACCTAATAATAAATAACAATAATAAAAACTTTATTATTATTATTAATTTGTTCAATTCCATTTGTTTAGATGTGGCATTCGTTAGATAGGATAATTCGTAAATTCAGATAAATTTGTATTTGTTACATTCACTAACAGACAAATTTGAAACAAAATTCCAATAATGTAATAGTTATTATTAGTTAATTATTTAAAATTTTCGTTCTTTCGAATTTTTGGAAATTTGGAATTCGGATTTTCAAAAAAAGAAATGGAACAAAAACAAAAATGTTTTCGGCAATGCACATGTCTAGCTGAGACAACAGCGCGGTGCCATTGGCTCCCGCTGCTGTCAATCAAAGCCAGTCAACCAAAAAAAAAAAAGAAAGGGGGCAGGGCCAAGCCGCAGCGCCATGTCTAAATGGACACAGGGAGCTGTGGCTCGGCTCCAGTGCCCCCATAGCAAGCTGCTTGCTGTGCAGGCACTCAACAATATGGATGAGCTTCTTGTTCGAGTCGAATGCATGTTTGACTCGAACATCGTGTGTTCGGTCGTTCGCCGAATTACGAATGTTATGGGCCATTCGTGCCAAATTTGAGTGGCGCGTCGCGGCCCATAATTCACTGTGGCATTGCAGTGCATTGCTTGGCTGATGATTGGCCAAGCATGCACTATGACCCGCATGCTTGGCCAATCACAGAACCGTGTGTACAGAGAGCTGTAACTGGCCAAAGCCAGGGAGGCTTTGGCCAATTATGGCTCAGGGGGTTTAGTACACGCCCCACACTATATAAGGCCGCCTGCACGTCGGCCCTGTGTAGTGTGTTGCGGTGGAGAGAGATAGATAGACAGTGTCATTTGATTAAAGTTAGATAGAGTAGGCAGGTCGAGTCAGTTAGCTGCACTTGCAGTGTATTGTGTACATAGATGCCAGATCCCAGCATATACACACGATCAGGGTAAATATCAGGGTATTTTTATGGTTTAGGATTTTATATATAAGCACCACTCCAACAGATGGGGATAGTTTGATATGCACAAACATATTTTATATATATATATATATATATATATATATATATATATATATATATATATACACACATACACACACACACACACACATATACATACACACACACACCACACTATTCAGTTTAGCTAGATCCATTCCTGTTATTCTCTTCCTAATAAAATTGACAGGCAGGCATTTTTACAGTTTACAGTATTTCCAGTTAGTGTACTGTGTAACCCTGCACAGTTGCACCTACAGTATAGCTACCTGAAGCCAGGTGCTTGTGTGCTTCTTCTGATAGTATTAACAGCACAGGTAGGCTCTTGAAGTATTTCCAGTTAGTGTACTGTGTAACCCTGCACAGTTGCACCTACAGTATAGTTACCTGAAGACAAGTGCAGGTGTTCTCATACTAATAATACTACAGGCAGGCAGTTGATTCTGCTAGCTGCAGTATAATCGGTATATATATATATACACATCCCAGTTTTGTGCAGCTACATCTCACTGCAGGCCAATAGTATGTCTGGAAGGTCAACAAGGAGAGGCAGACAGTCATAAGCCAATAAAAGAGGGCAAGCAGGCTCTGTGTCTAGAGGCAACAGGGCCGGTCGTGGACACGGTGCCTCCTCATTAGCACGTGGCCGTGGGACACGCTTGGCCATTTTTTTCAGCAGCTGGCCGTGTTGAGCCGCAACATGCCGAAGACTTAGTCGAGTGGATGACCAAGCCGTCCTCATCCTCCTCATCCTCTCTCACCCAGGCTCAGACTACTTTGTCTGGCAAAGCAGCTGCCAACACGGCCTCTTCCCTCGGCTCAATGGCATCGGTCACTCCTTCCGTGGGCCTTTTTTGAGACGAGTGCATCAGATTGCACCACTGCTATTTGCAACATATGTCTCAAGCGTATCTCACCTGGCCAAAACATCTCCTGCTTGGGCACCACATGCTTGACCAGACATATGTTAACCTGCCATGCAGTTCGTTGGCAAGCGTACCTAAAAGACCCACACCAAAGAACAAAGAGGACCTCTCCTTGCTCCTCATCAGCTGGGATCTCCAACCCCACTATACCTTCATTCCTCTCTAAGACCTGCACTTAGAGGAATGAAGGTGTAGAATTAGGTGTGTCACAGCCAAGTACTTGCCCCATCATGTCCTCCTGAGGAGTCCCCGAACTGTTTGACCACAGTGTTGGGTACATGCTCCAGGAGGATGCCCAGCGTTTTGAAGGCTCCGATGATGGTACTCAGCTAGAGGAAGGCAGTCATGTGAGCCCAGACAGAGGGGGTGCCCAAGAAGCACAGCAAATCTGGCAGTCATGTTCACCCTGCTGCAGCATACTGCCAGGTTTGCTCCAGTGATGAGGGAGGGGATGATGAGGTCACTGACTCCATGTGGGTGCCTGACAGGAGAGAGGAGGAGGAGGAGGCACATCACCAACTAGGCAGGATGCCCTCCAGGGGCCAGCTTAAGGGCAGCACACTGACTGCATCACACCGCAGCGCTCTGCATGTGCAGGGCGCTGCTGTCTCTGCGCGTTATTCCAAAAGTTCTTTGGTGTGGGCCTTTTTTGAGATGAGTGCATCAGATTGCACCGCTGCTATTTGCAACATATGTCTCAAGCGTATCTCACGTGGCCAAAACATCTGCTTGGGCACCACATGCTTGACCAGACATATGTTGACCTGCCATGCAGTTCGTTGGCAAGCGTACCTAAAAGACCCACACCAAAGAACAAAGAGGACCTCTCCTTGCTCCTCATCAGCTGGGATCTCCAACCCCACTATACCTTCATTCCTCTCTAAGACCTGCATTTAGAGGAATGAAGGTGTAGAATTAGGTGTGTCACAGCCAAGTACTTGCGGGCAATCTGCTATTGCTACACCGACGTCAGATTGTACCACGCAAATTTCCCTGCCCCAGCTGCTGCACTGCAGAAAGACGTTCACTCCCAACCATCCACATGCCCAGCGGTTGAATGCTAGCTTGGCAAAATTGCTAGCACTTCAACTGCTACCTTTTCATTTGGTAGACTCTGCCCCCTTCTGCGAGTTTGTGGAATGTGCAGTTCCTCAGTGGCAGGTTCCCAACTGCCACTTTCTCACGGAATGCGATTCCGGCTCTCTATCGGCATGTGGAAGACAATGTCTTGGCCTTGCTGGACAGGGCGGCCAGCGGTAGGGTGCATATTACCGCTGACTCATGGTCCAGTAGGCATGGACAGGGACATTACCTAAGTTTCATGGCGCATTGGGTGACTCTGCTGGCAGCTGGAAAGGATGCCTCCAAAATGCTACTACTGATGATTCTGACGCACCTCTCTCCTCCACCCCCTCCTCTTCTTCCTCCATGGCCTCTTCCTGTGCTTTGTCCTCGGAACCAGCGGTGCTCCGTAGGCGTTCAAGGGGCTATGCAAGTACGCAGGCCAAAAGATGCCATGCGGTGCTTGAGCTGGTGTGCTTGGAGGACAGGAGCCACACTGGGGCAGAGATTCTGTCAGCTCTGCAGGGGCAGGTTCAGAGATAGTTAACGCCACGCCAGCTTAAGCCAGGAATGGTGGTTTGCGACAATGGCACCAACCTCCTCTCCCCCCTCCGACAGGGACAACTGACCCATGTGCCCTGTTTGGCTCACGTCCTTAACTTGGTGGTGCAGCGGTTCTTGGGCAGGTACCCAGGCTTACAGAATGTCCTGAGGCAGGTCAGGAAAGTCTGTGTGCATTTCTGCAGGTCATATAATGCCAGTGCTTGGCTGGCTGACCTCCAAAAGGAATTTAACCTGCCCAAGAACCGCCTAATCTGTGGCATGCCCACCAGGTGGAACTCAACGTTGGCCATGCTGCAGCGGCTGCACACGCAGAAGAGGGCCATCAATGAGTACCTGTGCGACTATGGCACCAGAACAGAGTCAGGGGAGCTTGTTTTTTTTTTCCCCCACGCCAGTGGGCCATGATCAGGGATGCATGCACTGTCCTATCACCATTTGAGGAGGCCACGAGGATGGTGAGCAGTGACAGTGCATACATCAGTGACACTGTCCCCCTTGTCCACCTGCTGGAGCACACGCTGCATGGAATAATTGACAGGGCACTTGAGGCAGAACAGAAGCAGGAATAGGAGGACTTAAATAGCTCTCAAGGCCCCCTCTATCCAGTGTTCCTGCGTGCCCGCCGATCACACAGGAGGAGGACGAAGAGGAGGAGGAGGAGGATTGTGTCAGCATGGAGGTGGAGCCTGGCACTCAGCATCAGCAGCAGTCTTTAAGGGATCATTTACAGTCCCAAGAAACCCATGGACTTGTACGTGGCTGGGAGGAGGTGGCTGCGGATCATGTCGTCCTTAGTGACCCAGAGGACTCCGGAGCGAATGCCTTAGCAAACCTACGCTGCATGGCCTCCCTGATCCTGTAAAGCCTGCAGAAGGATCCTCATATTCGTGGTATCAAGGAGAGGGATCGTTACTGGCTGGCAACCCTCCTTGATCGACGTTACAAGGGTAAACTCCTGTTCCTGAACAACGTGTTGCTGAGGCTTCGGTCAGTCAAAGAAGGAGCGGTGGAGAAGGTGGCCGTTTGACCGATGCGTTCAGAATTTTTTAGTCCGCAGCCCCAAGGTATGATCGGTTCCAGCAACCATCGCCAGCGTCTGTTTTACACCGAAAATCCTCTGGGTTACTGGGTCTTAAGGATGGATCACTGGCCAGAGCTTGCACAGTATGCAATTGAGCTACTGGCCTGTCCTGCATTCAGCGTTCTTTCGGAACGCACATTCAGTGCTGCTGGAGGCTTTGTAACCAATCACAGGGTGTGCCTTTCACCGACTCGGTCGATCAGCTGACCTTCATAAAAATGAATCAGTCTTGGATCACCACCAGATAATAAGAACCTGATGCTGATGTAACCGAATAATTTTTTTTGAAATGTCAGATCCCTTCAAGACTCCCTATGCTGATGCTGAGTGACTATCCTGTTATGCTGAGTGACTATCCTCTTCCTCCTCAATGATCATGCTGATACCTTGTAAGAATATTTTTGGTTCTGGGCGCCACCACCAGTGGCTAAGGCCCAATTTTTCAGCCCCTGTCTAACAGGGGCGTGTAATTACAATTTTTGATGCAATATTTTGCAAGGAGCGTTCGTTGCTGCGCTCAACTAGAGTATTTGTGAGGGGTTGCAGTGTTGTGGCACCAGCGCCTAAGGCCCAATTTTTCAGCCCCTATTTACCAGGGGCATGTAATTACAGTTTTTGATGCAATACTTTGCAGCAGGGCTCGTTCCTGCTCTCCAACTAGAGTATCTGCGAGGGGTTGCAGTGTTGTGGCACCAGTGCCTAAGGCTCAATTTTTCTGCCCCTGTTCAACAGGTGCATGTAATTACAATTCTTGATCTAATATTTCACAGCAGGGCCCGTTTCTGTGCCCAGCAAGAGTAACTGTGAGGACTTAAGTGTTGTGGCACCAGCATCACCATCACCAAAGGCCCAATTTTTCTGACCCTGTTCAACAGGGGCATGTAATTACAATTCTTGATCTAATATTTCACAGCAGGGCCCTGTGAGGACTTACAGTGTTGTGGCAACACCTAAGGCCCCAATTTCTGCAGAGTATATAGGGCAGGCCCCTACTTTCAAACATCCAACTTACAAAGGACTCCTACTTGCAAATGGAAGGAGACAACAGGAAGTGGGATAAAATCTACCCCTAGGAAGAGAAATTCTCTCCTGTAAGAGTTAATATGGGAAAAGCGTTTCTCCTCTCCACTGATGCTTTATCACCAATCCTTGTTTCACTAGAAAACCCGAATTGTCAAAAAACATTTGTCATTGGGACAGAAAGTGAGGTGAAATCTACTGAAGAGGTGCACAGACAGCAAAACAAATGTCACAGGTGTGTTAACCCTTCCCTATGTTTTCCAAAAAGCTTAAAATACATTTTTTTGGCTGGAGCTACACTTTAAAAATGTACCAGTTCAAAATTACAAACAGATTCTACTTAACAACAAACCTACAGTCCTTGTCTTGTTTGCACCGCCTGTATACTGCTGTTCAGAGTATATATCGGGCCCCACGCCTTTCCTTTTCTTAATTTGGGTGCGGGGTTCCCCTTAATATCCAGACAAGACCCAAAGGTTCTGGTAATGGACTGGGGGGTGGGGGGTACCCATGCCGTTTGTCTCACTGATTTTCATCCATATTGCCGGGACCCGACATTACATTAAAGCTGCAAGCAGTTTTAAATGACTTTTATTCCTTTAAAAATGTCATTTTGTGCAGGGACTGTTTTAAGCACGGGAAACATGCGCCACTTTACAGGCATACTATAGACACCCCCCAGGTACGATATTTAAAGGAATATTTCACTTTTTTTTTTTTTTCACTTTAAGCATCATTAAAATCACCGCTCCTGAAAAAACGTCCGTTTTTAAAGCTTTTTTTTGCATTGATACCTGTCCCCGGGGCAGGACCCAGGTCCCCAAACCCTTTTTAGAACAATACCATGCAAATTAGCCTTTAAAATGAGCACTTTTGATTTTGAACATTCGAGTCCCATAGACTTCATTGGGGTTCTAACTTTCGTGCAAAGCTTTGGTCCGTTCGCAAGTTCTGGTGCGAACCGAACCGGGGGGTGTTCGGCTCATCCCTACTCAACAAAAGGGAGGGGCTAGGAGAGCCGAAGAGGGACCCAAGAAGAGAGGGGCCTGGGCTGCTCTGTGCAAATCCACTACACAGAGCAGGCAAGTATAGACAGGTTTGTTATTTTTAAGAGAAAAAAAAAATAAAGACTTTACAATCACATTAAGGATTTTTTACGGACAGAAAATTTGACACACTTTTAAAGGTCCAGCTCTGCAACTGGCTTTTGCTGCTAATTCTGTTTGCCAAACTGTAGCTATTTGAAATAGGGCTATGAACAACCAGCAGGATCCTGTCTTCTAGGATCAAAACTTGGCAGAGTACTTGTAGACTTTGCCTTGTGCCCAAGGCTGCATTCACACTTGAGCACTTGTAAAACGCCCGAAAAAATGCCTGAAAAACACCCAACAAGCAAAACCCCATTCATTTCAATGGCACCTGTTCACATCTGAGAGTTTTGCCACCTGAAGCAAAAAGCCTGAAAAACGCCTTAAGCTCAAAAAAGAACACAAGCTTCTTTGGGCAGATTACATTGGTGACCTGTACAGAATCGCGGTATATCGCGGTAAAAACTCGCGACTTTGAAATGCTCAGGTGTGAATGCAGCCTTAAAGGGGTTGTAAAAGGTAAAAATTTTTTCACCTTAATGCATTATATGCATTAAGGTGAAAAAACTTTTGACAATACCGCCCCCCCAGCCCCCCCGTTTTACTTACCTGACACCTCGAATCTCCGCTGCTCGTTCCCGTCATCTCTATTGCAGCTCAGCCTGGTCGCTGATTGGCTGCAGTGGATAGATTGAAAGCAGCGCAGCCATTGGCTCGCGCTGCTGTCAATCACATCCGATGATGCGGCGCGCCGGGGGGCGGGGCCGAGTGATACAGTGAGCGATTATAGCCGCCGGCTGTATCACGGGAGCGCGCCCGCAAGAACTAACCACCATGCGAGGGAGCTCGCATGAAGGTGGATAGTTCTTGCGGGGAGGAGCTGAAATAGCCGCCGAGGGACCCCAGAAAAGCAGGTTCAGGGCCACTCTGTGCAGAACGAGCTGTACAGTGAAGGTAAGTATAACAGGTTTGTTATTTTTAAACAATAAAAAAATTACCTTTACAACCCCTTTAATCTCTTGTGTCGATGCCCTAGAACAAGTCATGACACAGATCTCCAATGGTGCTCATTTCTATTCATATGTGTAGAATGTTATGGTTAAAAGCCACATCCCCAAAAAGAAGAAGAGCACCCCACCATGTTTCTCAGGTTTCATCTTTAAAGCCAGAACGCAATCCTTCCTTTTGGCTGAAGACTTTGAACACAAAACTTAACAGGTCCACCCCAAAGCCCTCTTCACAATGAAGGGGCTCCGTCACTCCTATAAGTGGGGGGACATCTGGTACAGTCTGTGTTTCTCTTCTATGAATCCGGATCATATGTGAATATCGCAAGATGGAAAACCCATATGCATGGAAAAAAAGGCTGAGAATAGTAAAGTACTGCTTTAAAAATTAAAAGGTTACACTCACATAGGCAGAACAAATGTCAGCATGTCACAAATCCCACAGAATGGTATGCACTTGCATTTGCCACAATCCTGGCACTCCTGTCTAGAGATGGACCAAACACCCCCCCAGTTTCGTTTGCGCCAGAACTCTCGAGCATTGCAAAAATTTGGACCCGAGCAACAAACCTCATTTAGTCTATGGGACCCGAACAGGGAAAATCAAAAGTCCCCATTTTGAATGCTTATATACAAGATATTGGCCATAAAAAAAAGTATCGGGGCCCGGCTACTGCCCTGGGGGACATGTACCAATGCAAAAAAAAACTTTAAAAAAAAAAAATATAGTTTTTAAAAGGAGCAGTGCTTTTAAATGATGCTTAAAGTGAAAAACAATAAAAATGAAAAATTAATTTAAATAAATATAGTGCCTGAGGGGTCACCTTAGTCTGCCTGTAAAGTGGCACATCTGTACTGTGTATAGAACCTGCTGCAGCAGGACTGACATTTAGAAAGAAAAAAAAGAAAAAAAAACGACATTTAAATAGATTTTCCCTGTAAGCTTTCATTATGAATGGAAATAACACATTTTTGCACCACAGTGAGCAAGCCTTATGTGAAGAAGCCAAATTATAGTACACTCAGGCCAAGATTAACATTTTTTTTTTAGATAAAGTCTGGTGTCTCTTTCGCAGGTTTTGGCTAGAAGTAACAGGTGCGGAAAAATTGGGCTTTGGGTGTTGGTGGTGCCTTCACCCCATAACCTTCTAGAGGCACTCTTGATGAAAGCATTGGCCTTGGTGTAAAAAATTTAAAATTTGATGCACCTGTCAAACAGGTGCGGAAAAATGGTCCTTGGGTGTAATTGTGCCCATGAAAGCTATACCAAAAAATTACTTAAAGATAAAATCAACACCCACAAAGCTAGGCAGCCTAGACAGTCTTGCAGAGATTCGAGATCCCAAAAACAATCAGTGACATCGGCATCAGGGGCTTGATATCTGCTGCTAATCCAGGACTGATTCATTTTGATAAATGTCAGCTGGTCGACAGAGTCTGTGGACAGACACGCTCTATTATCTGTCACAAACCTTCTGGCAGCACTGAATGCCCATTCGGAAAGAACGCTGGATGCAGGGCAGCCCAGCAGCTAAATTGCATACTTGCCAAGTTTTGCTCAGTGGTCTATACTCATGACCTAGAAACCCAGTGAATCATCTACTGGAAAGCTCTCCATGTCTGTTTTCACCCCTAGATAAATCTTCCACAATATAATGCAGATGCTGCCGATGGGATCTTGAAGCTGACAGCCCTGGACGCCAAAGACAAAGCAGCAGTGTGGCTGCTCTCTACTCTTCCATGATGCCTGCCGTTGGAGGACATCCTGCCTCGTTGGGGTTGTTTTTCCCCCTCACTCTCCTCCTCTACATGGCACCCAATTCATGTCAGTGACCTCATCATCATGATCCCCTCCGTCCTCATCACTGGAGCCAACTTGGCAATACACTGCGGCTAGGGGAACATAACTGCCAATTTGTTGTTTATCAGTGTTCTCCCCTCTCTGTAAGCTCATGTTACTCCCTTCCCCTTCTCAGAACCAACATCAGAATCAAGTAAAGTCTGTGAATCTTCAAGAAGCAAGTGGCTGACATTGTGTTCAAATAATTCAGCCAACTCCTCCATGCATTATGCTGGGGTTATGGCAGGAGTAGCTGTGGACAAGGAGGCAGAAGCCAGTTCAGTTTAGTAAGCCAGTCTACTACCTCCCCTGCATGCTGTGGCTGGATAGCGCGGGCAACGTCACTAAACAGAGACAAAGGTGCCCTACCTGAGGAAGGACCACGTCCACCTTTGCCTGTGGACATAGATGCTGCTGGCCCCCTCAGACAAAAAAAAAATTAAACACGCAGCAAACAAAAAAAAAATAGGGTATACAAAAATAGGGTATAAGACCCCTTTCACACTAAAGGCGATTTACAGGTGTTTTAGCGCTAAAAATTACGCCTGTAAACTGCCTCCCGTGTGTCCCCAGTGTGAAAGCTCGAGTGCTTCCACACTGGGGTGGTGTGCTTGCAGGACAGAAAAAAAGTCATGCAAGAAGCATCTTAGGGCAGTGCGGGAGCGGTGTATACAACCACTCCTAAACGCCTTTGCCAATGAAATCAATGGGCAGCGCTGTTGAAGCGCCTGCAAATCACTTCTGTGCTTTTTGGACGCTTTTAACCCCTTGTTAACCCCTTCTTTGGGGTTAAAAGCGCCCCTTCTCCCGCCCTCACAGCGCCGTTAAAATGAGCGTCACTTTACCGCTAGCGCGGGGTGTTCTTCAGTGTGAAAGGGTTTTACTCACACACTATTACTAACACTACACTCAGTGTCACAATAAGTGAAC
Organism: Aquarana catesbeiana; assembly: GCF_042186555.1. Taxonomy (NCBI): domain Eukaryota; kingdom Metazoa; phylum Chordata; class Amphibia; order Anura; family Ranidae; genus Aquarana; species Aquarana catesbeiana. The sequence continues at coordinate 493,259,732 of NC_133327.1, forward strand.
ACACTAACTTGCTAGTAGCAAACCGAGCCCTGCTCTATCAATCTCCACTCCAACACACTACAAAAGATTTCTATGGGAAGTTACCTTTTATAGTGTGGGGGGGGATTATGAGCACTGAGCCGTGATTGGAGAAAGTCATTATCACTTTGTCCAATCAGGGCTCCGACAGTGCTAATTGGAAAAGCAGTCAGGTGCAAGGCTTCATCCAATTAGGTCCCAAGAATGCACTGTGAAGCTTGTAATGCATTGTGGGGTGCTTGCCCGTGAAGCAAACCACAAATTCGGGTGCACAAAAGTGTCCAAGTATGATGATGATGATGACACCAGGAATCTCTTGAAGTATCCGTCTGTGATCCAGATTCACACACAAGGATGGCAGCCTGGAATAAAATATACAAAAGCACTTTCAGACCTTTCAGTTAATCATGGGCGTCGATTGTGATGTGAGCTGATCTCCTATGGGATTAGCCACTGGGTGTTTTCGATTACCACTATCTCAGCACAATGTTGGCAGGAGGAATTTCTTTTGCATCTTGACTGTTTAACCACTTCAGCCCCGGAAAATTTTACCCCCTTCCTGACCAGAGCATTTTTTGCGATTCGGCACTGTGTCGCTTTAACTGACACTTGCGCGGTCGTGTGAGACGTTGTACCCAAACAAAATTTACATCCTTTTTTTCCCACAAATAGAGCTTTCTTTTGGTGGCATTTGATCACCTCTGTGGTTTTTATTTTTTGTGCTATAAACAAAAAAACGCAATATTTTTTACTTTTTGCTATAATAAATATCCCCAAAAAATATACAAAAAAAAACAAATTTCTCTCTCAGCTTAGGCCGATATGTATTCTTCTACATATTTTTGGTAAAAAAATTAAAAAGTGTAGATTGATTGGTTTGCGCAAAAGTAATAGCATCTACAAAATAGAGGATAGATTTATGGCATTTTTCTTAGTTTTTTTTTTTTTATTAGTAATGTCGTTGATCTGTGATTTTTATCGGGACTGCGACATTACGGCAGACAGATCAGACACTTTTGATACTATTTTGGGACCATAGACATTTATACAGTGATCAGAGCTAAAAATAGAAGAGAGTTTAACAAGACTCGTGGCCACTCATTAAAATTAGAAGAAAAGAGGTTTAACCTTAAACTACGTAGAGGGATCTTTACTGTAAGAGCAGCAAGGATGTGGAATTCCCTTCCACAGGCGGTCTCAGCGGGGAGCATTGATAGCTTCAAGAAACTATTAGATAAGCACCTGAATGACCGCAACATACAGGGATATATAATGTAATACTGACACATAATCACACACATAGGTTGGACTTGATGGACTTGTGTCTTTTTTTCAACCTCACCTACTATGTAACTATATGTAACTATTACTGTGTAAATATCACTGGCAGGGAAGGGGTTAAACACTAGGGGGGTGATCAAGGGGTTAAATGTGTTCCCTCAGCGCGTTCTAACTGTAGGGGGGATGAGCTACCTAGGACATGACAGATATCACTGCTACTGATGACAGGGAGCAGTAGATCCCCGTCATGTCACTAGGCAGAACAGGGAAATGCCTTGTTTACATTTCCCTGGTCTGCCCCTCCTTGTCGCAATAGCGGGCCACCGGTGGACATCGAGTTTGCGGGACCCATGGGCACACTCCCGCGGTGCGCCGGCTAGCCCGGGATTACGAAGGGACGTATGGGTATACCCTTTTGCGAACCCGTGCCATTCTGCCGACGTACATCGACGTATGGCGGTTGGGAAGCGGTTAAGGACTTTATTTATGATGCATGTTTTGTATAGTTCCTGGTAAGATATTCACGTTTAAAATTGCGCTAAGACAAATATGTACACACCAGCGGATAGAAGTTAGCGCTCACAATCCATGTTCTATGTGAAAAAACAAAAAATAAGTCCAATATATATCCAAAATAATAGCAAAAGGGTGGTAAGGAGATCCGCAACTCATAAATATAAAAGATATTGCTCCAATGCTCACAAAAGCACACTTACAGATTTAAAGTGCACAGTGAGGCCCAAGCCCTTACCCCACTGGACGCCCTGATGGGCCATGTCACAGGGATCTCTGATGTAGTGGAGGGCCTGGAGGCCCTGGCCTACGAAAAGTCCAATAAGAGATTCCCCACTTATGCCCAGTTACAGGCGGTAGAAGGCTTCACTAAATACAGCCCAATATGGAACAAACAGGTACTACCCAGAACTACAGATACTGACGTGCGGGGCTCGGTAGAGGAAGCACAGAGTCACACACTTATGCCACATTTTTACGGCAGGTAAACTGAGCACCTTCTCCGATCTGAGAGAGCGATTAAGCTCCCCCAGACGATGCACTTCTATTATATTCAACTACAACACGTGATAAGGGCTCAAACCAATGGGACTCCGTGGACTCTATCCCCGACTCCTTTATTCTACTACATGGAGGTGACCAAACTAAAAGGCTTCATTTCTAACTGCTACTCGATGCTACTCGGGGTATTCCTGACAGGGTTTCCCCTAAAGATGATGGCTAAGTGGAAAAATTATGTGGGTGCCCTAGAAGGAGAAGAGTGGGCAGAGATGCTCCAGGCGGTACAAATATCATCCCTAAATGTAGCACAGCAATTGTACATTACATTAAGAGTGCATTACACGCCAGCCAAGCTGGCCAGAATGGGGGCGAGACCGGACTTGGAGTGTCCAAGATGCGAGAGACCACGGGGACTGGATTCATTTGCTGTGGCACTGTCCCAAGCTACACCTATACTGGACAGGGGTCCTGAACACAATTAACAAGGCCTTTTCCTTGTCAAAAGAAGTTTATTGAGTATACAATGTTATAAAGATACATAAAGTGAGTTTACAAGGATCTATAAAAGTAAGCTCATTGTTTTACAGTAGGGTTTATATAGGTAAATATCATGAAATTTCAAATATTAAACATTGGGTTTACGTAAACCTAAATTAAAGATATATATCATTTCCTTAGTTACTTTTGTAGGTATTTAAATGATTTATAACTACTATACTGTACATATTGTTTACAAGCAGAGTGTATATAGGTCAAATAAATTCTGATAATGAGCTTTAATCGTAAGGTGGAGAAAAGGAAAGAAAAAGAAAAAGGGTTGAAAGGTAGAGGTATGGTCCACAAGGTTGTCCGGCTCGTCAGTTTATTATTCTTTTTAGTTCTCTTTGAAGCCTTAGATTGGGTGTCTCTGTAAGTCATTTAATCTGTTACCATGGCAACAGGACAGAGTCATTGAAGTTTGACAGGAACTGTTGTTTTATCCAAGGATGCCAAAGTTTTTCAAATTTTGGAATTTGATTTTGATCGATGGCTACCATCTTAGCATGGGACATTGTATTATTCATTCTGTGAATTGTTTCTGCTAGTACCAATGTAGGAGATTTCCATGCCTTGGCCACTGTTTGTTTTGCAACTGTTATTAGTTGGATCATAAGTTTGAATTGAGAGAGTGTTAACCATTCCGGTTTTAGATTAAGTAAAGTTAAATATGGATGGGCGTGGCCTGGAGCGGCATGAAGTAGGACGCAGTTAGGCAGAGCTCCGCCGGTCATCTATCCGTTTTAAACTCCTGCGACCACCACACAGATCTACAAGCCTGCATTACACTGCCGCTGAACCGGAGATTAGCCAGGACATGTCACCGCCGGGGAAAAAGACGTCCGCAGCGGCTTCAAAACTAGAACAATATCGCCGGCAAGGCACAGACCCCTCCAGCCAAGATGGCGCCCCCGCGCTGGAAGAGGAGCCCTCAGCCGGAACAGACACAGCAAGGGTGTTGGAGGCGATATCATCCTGCCAAGAAGCCATCACAACATGTCAAACCTCCCTCACAGCGCGGATCGAGGAAGTAAAGGTGGACATCTCACTGGTAAGGCAGGATTTCCAGAAACTAAAAGGCAGAGTCACAGAGGCTGAGAACAGGCTGGGCACTGTGGAGGATTCCCTCCCCCCCTTGCAGAACACAACATCAGAGCTGCAGCACCAGGTGAACCAGCTCCTCCAGAAACAAGACAACATCGAGAATCGCCTCCGCAGATGCAACCTCAGATTTGTCGGTCTCCCAGAGGGGGTGGAGGGGAAGGACCCCCCCACGTTCTTGGAAAATTTACTCTGCGACACATATGGAAAAGAATCGTTCTCCCCATCATTTGTTGTTGAACGTGCGCACCGCCTATCGGGCAGGCTGCCACCACCCGGAGCCCCCCCACGCACGTTCATCGCAAAATTCCTGAACTACAGAGACAGAGACACTATTCTCCGACTCAGCAGAGTGAAGGGCAATATCCCCTTAGGAAATAAAATGATCGCCGTATACCCGGATTTTTCTGCGGAGGTACAGCGCAGGCGTCGCACATTTACAGAAGTCAAGAAGCGCTTGCGCATTAAGAATATTAAATACGCCATGCTTTTCCCAGCCCGACTGCATGTGGAGGGCGAAGACAGGGCGCACTTCTTCGAGGATCCGGAGGCCGCCATCGCCTGGCTGGAGCAGAGAGAGACCCACAGATAAGTTCCGCTCTATAATCTTCTTGTTTGCCTCTAAGCAACACATATGTCTCCTCAAAGTATTCCATCTTACAATACCCTGACTCTTTAGGTGAAACACCATTTAAGTCCAGAACTTCCTATATAATTGCAGGATGAGCAGCCTGCCCCCCTTCATTTTCCCCCTGTTCAATACTATGAAATGCTGGAAGATCGTATATTCGATCCACTTTGATTGGACATGTTCCCAACTACTACAATTGAACAGGCGGACTCCACCAAACATCACAGCCATATACCACACTGGGAGACCCCAACAGGCTGCAATTTGTAAGACTCTCAATTCAACACAACAAGCATAATCTCCTTGATGGAATTCCTATAGGATTCAGCCCCAGCAACATGTCCACTTTAAACTTGCAAAGTAAGGTCCACATTTATAACCGACGGAGTACATCTAATTATATAATGATCCTCACCAGTGATGGTGAGTCGAGTCCTGAACTTTATAACGGTACGCAGCGTATTTTCGCCCTATGTACCATAGTAATCCACCTGAAACGGAACGCTCTGACCTCGGCAGCACTGTTTGTGATATTTCAGTTTCCTGAGTTCACCACTATCCTGACCACAGTGACTGTCTCTCAAGAAACGTCAAAATATCACTTTTTTTCCGCAGGTTGGACAATGTTAATGCCATGTTGGCAGTTCGGGAATAAAGCTCGCACCAGGTTTGGAAGGTGCAGGGCGGGGAGGGGGGAAGGGAATGTTAGAGTAATACAATCCTCACTGTGTTACCCAATGTTAATAGTAAGTAACTGTTCTCATACAAATCCCAAGGTATATCTGAAGTTGGTCCGCAAATACGATATCTGTGTTGGGGCACTGTGAGACGGGGAGGCCTGAGTCCTGGGGCTCAATATATACTACACACATTTAGATGACTAGCCTGAAATTTGTCACGTGGAACATCCGCGGTATTAGAGAACCTATAAAGAGGTCAGCAGTGTTTTCGCTTATTAAAAAGCAAAGAGCAGACGTAGTGGCTTTGGTGGAAACACACGCTGAAGGCCTAGCACACAAAGCGCTCCAGAGACCATGGATTGGATGGGCGTTCCACTCAACCCATACTTCACTATCAAGGGGAGTCTCACTCCTAATCACTAAAAACACACACTTCGAGCTCCAGGACTCAGTGATCGACCCATCGGGTAGGTATGTCCTTATAAAAGCCAAAATTTACGGTGACCCAATCCTCCTCATGGCATTTTACGTCCCACCACCATTTAACGCGGCTGTTATTGCCGAAGGGTTTAACTTTATGGCACTCCATCCCAACGTTCCGGCTGTATGGCTAGGCGATTTCAACAATGTCCTAGATCCCGCACTAGATAGACTCAACACCTCATCTGCTGAATCTACGACATCACACCCCACAAGATTTGCTAGACTCTTATCAGATTTTAATCTGGTAGACACATGGAGAATCAGGAATCCTACAGACAAGCGATTTTCCTGCTTCTCCACGTCACATCGGGCTATGTCACGTATAGACCTCATATTAGTCTCCAAAACACTCCTTCCAAGATTGGCAGACGTAGGCTTCTCTCCTAGATCCCTCTCCAATCATTGCCCCTATTGGGCCACACTCACAGTCCCTCACAACCGCCCACCAGCGACGTGGAGGTTGAACCCCTTCTGGCTGACCATATTGCCGGAGGAGGACGACCTATTAACAGAATGGGAAAACTATTTTCAAATCAATGAAGGTTCTGCCCCAGTCCAACTGGTGTGGGAAGCTTTTAAAAAACATGCCCGTATGACCCTGACCAACAGAATCAATAAACTCAAAAGAACATCAGAATCGGTAATAGCTAAGGCGGAGGACAATCTCCGAGACTCAGAAAAAATGTTTCTTGAGGCCCCCACTGCGGATAGAGCCGACAACCTTAAACTTTGCTCAAGGGTATTAACTCAGCTACACTATGAAAAATCCAAAAGAAAACTATTTTTCCATAGACAGCGGTCGTTCGAGCACGGGGAACGGGCAGGGAAAATATTAGCCTATCTGGTACATAGTGAAGATAGACCCCCCGTAGTAATTTCGCTACGCTCACCCAACGGGACCGTAGAGACAGAACCGCACAAGGTAACGGACATCTTCAGAGAATTTTTCAGTAAGCTCTATACTTCATCAGCTCCCACGGATACCTCCTCAATGGAAACATTTCTGGGGAAATTAACTATTCCCCAACTCTCCACAGAACAGGTCGAGGAACTAGAGGCCCCATTGACAACGGACGAGATATCCAGTGCCCTAGCGGCACTCCCAGGCTCAAAATCCCCGGGCTCGGATGGCCTGCTGGTGGAATTCTATTCCACCTACGCAGAAACATTGATCCCTAGATTGTTGCAGCTATACGAGGCCATATTTAAGGACTCCAGCCTGCCAGATTCCATGAGAGAGGCCACTATAGTCTTAATCCCCAAGCCAGGGAAGGATCCATTGGTCCCAGAGTCATACCGCCCCATATCTCTACTTCAAGTAGACATCAAAATTCTCGCAAAAATATTAGCCATCCGTCTCAATAAAGTAATCCTCTCCCTAATACACGGCGACCAGGCAGGATTTATGCCTGGCAGAAACACGTCCTTCAACCTTAGGAGACTGTTCATAAACCTACAGGCTACCCATGAAAACGTGGGGGCGAGAGTAGTCGTCGCCTTGGACACAGCCAAGGCGTTCGACTCAGTGGAGTGGGGCTATCTGTGGAGTTGTCTGACCAGATTCGGCTTCGGCCCCAAATATATAAAATGGGTGCAGCTCTTATACCAATCCCCATCGGCGAGGGTACTGGCGAACGGGTGGCCATCCGAACAATTCTCATTGTCTAGAGGAACGCGGCAGGGATGTCCTCTGTCGCCGCTGCTATACGCTCTGGCGGCTGAGCCCCTTGCCATCGCCATCCGGGCACACCCGGACATAAAGGCACTCCGCAGAGGGGACGTGATAGAAAAAATCAGTACCTACGCGGATGACACCCTACTATACCTAGACGACTCGGGGAACTCCCTGCCTCTCACACTTGACCTAACAGTTTGGCACATTTTCTGGCCTCAGGATAAATTGGGACAAATCTCAAATACTACCCCTTGACAGTTTCCCACAACCTAAGGATAGAGCATTACTGCCCCTACAGAGAGTCGATACCATTAAGTACCTGGGTGTGAGGACTACGAGAGACCCAGCTGATTATGAAACACTCAACATAACTCCGTTGTTTGCGATGCTTAAACACAGGACACAGGTATGGGCTCGTCTCCCGCTGGGAGTAATGGGACGAATAAACCTGGTCAAGATGGTCCTCTTACCTAAAATATTATAAATGACTTGGCACTCGCCAATATACCTGGTGCTTAGGCATTTTAAACTAATGGAAGTCATATTGAAACCATTCATATGGGGCAATAATAGACATAAAATCGCCTGGCAAAAACTCAAAAATCCAACAGACTTAGCGGGAATGGCCCTACCTGACCTCAATGCTTACTACATAGCAGCGCAGCTGTCCCAAATTTTCCATGTAGATAAAACAGACAGAAAGATTCCTACACCTTCTGTGCCCTAAATGGTCTCACCCAACACAAGACCCTCTGGTCGCGATAGCAGGGAGAACCACTAGAGAAGACAGAAATGCTAAATGTAAAACACTGTTATATCACTATACTAAGATATGGAACCTAGCCATGGACAGACTCCAGCTGCCAGCAATCAATGAATTCACCCCCCTATGGCATAATATAAATCTTCCAGAATTTAATTTAATACCTGATAATGAGGTATGGAGTTCTAGGGGGATCTTTTACATATCACACATTATTCATAATGGTAGGCTAAAAACTTTTGAAAGACTGAAAACAGAATTTGCATTACCAAATCAAATGCTTTTCAGGTACATTCAACTGCGTCATGCCTTTCACACACAGTTCCCGCAGGGGGAACCCAACTTGGTAAATAATCCACTAATGGAGGCGCTGAAGTGCCCTGACCCAAAAAAACTAATCTCTCAATTTTACCAAATGCTGACGCTGCCGCAGGCTACCACATCAGCCTACGCCCTGAAATCCAGGTGGGAGGGAGAAGTTGGCACATTAGCAGACGATGAGTGGAGCGACGCCTTAGACGCATGCAAATTAGTGTCCCCTAAGTTATCAGACCGTTTGACTCAAACCTTCCTGATACATAGAGCATATCTCACTCCACTCAAGCTAGCAAAATACAAGAGCAACCAAACAACAACGTGCCCAATGTGCAATCAAGCCACGGGTACTTTTTTTCATTTATTGTGGCAGTGCCCCCGAATCCAAGCGTACTGGGCGCAGGTAGTGCGCTTCCTACATGACACCATGGGCTCCCCTGTAACATTACAACCCAAACTCTGTCTCCTGGGAATCCTACCAGACCCGGAGATAAATAAATTCAAAAAAATATTTGTCCACGAAACACTTTTCTCCGCACGTAAAGTTATCGCCAGAGTTTGGATGAGGCCTAACCCTCCAGAGTTTTCACACTGGATAGCGGAAGTTAACAACACACTACCTTACAAAAAATTGGTTTACTTACACAGAGGTTGCCCTCTCAAATACGACCAAATTTGGGATAAGTGGGCTCAGTCATCTGACACCTGCACGTGAGAACATACAGGTTATTGAGATAACCCGGTCAACGGTGCCCATCCACACTGCACAAGAGGAGCCCTCTCAATAAAGACCGACCAACACAAGTTAAATATGAATAACTTGCTTGTATATATATACCATGGGGAAAACAAAAATGAGACTAGACATGGGTTATAATGATGTATGCAAAATTATTTGTGCATTATGAGAACTGTATTGTTATCCTCGGTGATTACTATGTACTTTTTTTCTCAATAAACTTACTTTTGAAGTTAAAAAAAAAGTTAAATATGGATCTGGTTGTATTATTTTTTTTAATATTTTAGATGCAATCACGAAGACTTCCTTCCAGAAGGTTTGGATTACTGGGCACGTCCACCATATGTGTAAATATGTGCCTATTTCTGGGCATCCTCGAAAACAAAGAGCTGAGGTATTAGGTGAATATTTTGCCACTCTAGCGGGTACAAGGTACCAGCGAGTTAGGACTTTATAATTTGTCTCCAGTGCTAAGATGTTGGGTGAAGATGACTTAGATGTGAGCCATATGTTAGACCAGTCCGTGTCTTCTAAAGTTCGTCCCAGGTCCTCCTCCCACCTCTGAACGCAAGAGGGTCTATTAAGATTTGCTACTCCATATAATTGATTATAAAGTGATGAAATTGTACCTTTAGCAAATGGATCTTTTGTACAGATTGATTCAAAAATGGATAATTGGGATAATGGTGTATCCCCCTTTAGGAATGGTGTATAGAAATTTTTGATTTGGAGATATCTAAATATCTCAGAGTTTGGTAGATCATATTTTTCTCTAAGTGATGGGAATGAAAGGAATGATTTAGATGCTATGAAGTCATTTAGTGTCTGAATGCCTGATGTTGTCCAAGCTTTAAAAGAATTTGGGTAGATCCATGCCGGATAAAAGGCCGGATTTCTGATAAAAGAAAGGAGAGGATTGTGTGCAGATCGTAACTGATATTTGGTTTTTAGTTTATCCCAGAGAGATAAGAAGTGTTTAGTTATGGGATTATGAATTTTAAAGCGGTCTTTAGGATCAAGCCATAATAAATTTGATATTAATAGAGGGTCATTTTCTGAAGCCTCTATAAATACCCATAATGGGATTTCCTGTTTTGCATGGTATTTGGACAGACTGGCCAATTGTGCTGCTCTGTAGTAGTTAGTAAAATTAGGGTATCCCATGCCTCCTTTATTTTTGGGAAGATGTAGTGTGTGTATAGGTATACGTGGTTTGGAAGAGCCCCATATAAACGAAGTTGCTCTTTTTTGTACTATTCTCAAAAAATAGGAAGGAATTGGATTAGGGAGGACTCTGAATAGATAAAGCAATTTGGGTAGAATAGTCATTTTGATTGCATTAATCTTCCCTATCCAGGATAAAGGAAGTTGCGACCATTGTTTTATTAGATTTGTGATCTGTCTTAATACAGGAGGATAATTGGTTGAGAATAAGTCAGAATGAGATGCTGTTAAATGAATTCCAAGATATGGGATTGATTTTTCTGCCCATGTGAATGGGAGTGCAGCCCTAGCCGGGATCAATTCCATGTTTGTGAGTGAAATATTAAGCATTAGGCATTTCTTAGGATTAATCATAAGGCCGGATAGGGCTGCAAATCCATCAAGAGCTGGTATTAAGTTAGGACCAGAGACCTGTGGTGATGATAGAAAAAGTAATATATCGTCTGCAAATATACATAATTTGTGTGTAATACCTCCTACTTCAATGCCAGTTATAGTTTGGTTTGTTCTGATGTATTGGGCCATGGGTTCGAGTATAAGGGCAAATAATAAGGGAGATAATGGGCAACCCTGTCGGGTACCTCTTTCGATATTAAAGGCTTCAGATTTGTATCCAGCATATTTTGTATAGGCTTTGGGTTTATTATATAATGCTTTGATCCATGTTAAAAAGTGGGGTCCAAAACCCCATTTTTGTAATGAATATTGCATATATTGCCAGGATACTGTGTCAAATGCCCTCTTAATATCAAGAGATAGAAAACATAAAGGGATTTTCCGTTTTTTTAGCAATATGTGCCAATAACACTGCCCTGCGTATATTATCGCCTGCCTGTCTATTTGGCATGAAGCCTACTTGATCTCTATGTATTAATTTTCCTATAATGCTATTAAGGCGTTTTGCTATTATTTTTGCTAATAATTTAATATCGAGGTTTAACAGAGAGATAGGCCGATAATTCACACAGGAAGTATCATCAGAAAGGGGTTTTGGGATCATACAAACAATTGCCATTAGTGTTTCTTGCCGAAAAGAATGTCCATCTAGAAGTTTGTTAAAAGTTTCAGTGAGAATGGGAGAGAGTATTTCTGAGAATGTTTTATAGTATAAAGCCGAGTAGCCGTCTGGGCCTGGTCTTTTGTTAAGTTTTAGGTCTTTTATGGCGTTAGCAACTTCATCTATAGTTATAGGCTCATCCAAACTGCTTTTTTGATTCTGAGATAACTCAGGTAAGGTTATTTTTGAGAAGAAGGATTCAGCCTCAGTAGGATTAAATTCATTGTTTGTCTTGTATAAAGTTGCGAGATGTGAGTGAAATTTATGGACTATTTTAACTGGATTACAAGTGTAAACATTTTTTGATAATTTCAAACGTATTGGTTTGAAAGATTTGTTAGTTGAATTTAATGCCCGAGCCAAATATGTACCTGGTTTGTTTGTATTCATGTAGAAATTGTGTTTGGAGCGTTTGAGGGATTTATCAATTGACTCAGTGAGAAATAGATCGTATTCCAATCTAGATTTTTCCAGATGAGATTTTGTACTCTGAGATGGATTATCTTGAAATGATATGTAGGCTGCATTAAAACTGAGTTCTAGTTTTTTTGCTAGATTTTTGCGTTCCCGTTTAAATAGTGCCATTTGTCTTTGTATTGTACCACGCAAGACAGGCTTATGAGCTTCCCACAGTGTTATTGGGGAGATGTCTGTTGTATTATTAATTGATATGTATTCCTTTAAAGCTTGTTCAATGGCCATCTGATGTAGTGGGTGTTTGAGCATTATGTCCGGTAAGTACCACGTTGGGTAATGCGCTTTTGGTATGGCTGAGGCTATAGTAGTGTATACTGCATTATGGTCAGACCACGGAATCGGAATTATATCTGATGCAATAATTTCTGGTATCATTCTTATTGTTAGAAAAATATGATCTATTCTGGTGAAGGTTTGATGAGGGTGCGAGAAATAAGTGAATTTCTTTTTCATTGGGTTACTTTCTCTCCATGAATCTACCAGATTGTATTTGGAAAGAAGTTGAGAAAAAGGTAATCTAGAGGTTATTTTGGATGGTGTAAAAGGTGATTTATCTAGAAATGGGAGGAGGACCTGGTTCGAATCCCCACACATTATCACTGTTCCTATTTTGTGTGTATTAATCACTTGTAATATATGTGAGAGGAATGGTGTAGGTTGTTTGTTAGGAGCGTAGTAGGAAATCACTGTGATTGCTGTATCCATTATATAACCCATGAGTATCAGGTATCTACCTTCTGGGTCTGATAAGGTGAATGGTGTGGATCGGTGAGATGCAATTAGAGTTCCCCTTTGCTTGGTACATGCAGAAGCCGTGTAAATTTGTTGATAAAAAGGAGAAATATATTTTGGAGTAGAATCTTTGGTGAAGTGTGTTTCTTGGAGGCATACTATGTGAGCCTTCTTGTTATGGAAATTACGGAAGGCTTTGGTCCTTTTTTGAGGGACATTTATTCCCTGAACATTCAGGGAAAGTATATTCAGTGGTGCCATGGCAATAGATCAAATAGTTTTGACTTACTTTTTGTTATGCAGAGCTGACTGCGCAGATCAACCTGTGTGGACTGAAGAGATGAATAGATAGAAAAGAAACCAGTGAATTCTGGAGTAAAGAGTAAACAAAAAACATATGAGATTAGATGATACATTGTATAAATTATTTTTTGCAAGTAATCACAATTTACCCGTGAAAGAGAATAAATATCTCTCTCAGGGGAATAAGTGCCTTCGTCACACTCCCACATAATATGGTTGGGAGAATGAGGAGGGCTAATGGGGGTACACGGATCTTCCGCTTACAGGAGAGAAGTGCTATGTCAAAAGACATCAAAATGATGTTTCATTAAATTGGAGTGCAGAATATAGTTTTTGTTGAAATTATTTATTCCAGGGTGGTTGTATATGGTTAGTCTTGCCCTAGGCTAAATAATTCAGTTAGAAAGGTACTGTTAATAACTTTGGTATTGATGAAGATAGCTTGAATTATTTTGGGATTTTAACCCTTTTAGAGTAAACAATTACATATTTTATTCATATGTAACTGTTTAGATATGTTAACTCATAAAATTGAGGTTGTATTGCTTCAGATTAGAATAAACAAAAACATAATTCTAGGAACTAGTTAGGTAATAATATATTTGTTTTAAGAAAAGAAAGAAAAAGCTTCCATTACTTCTTATTGAACATATTTGTCCTAAAAAGTAATAAATCTATTGTTATTACCTGATAATATATAACTGAACAAGAATTTCCTTATTTCACTTATATATTCTAAGGCTATATGAATCAGAAGTAATAAGAAATATAACTGGAATGTAACATGATCCCACACAGTGTGTGACTATCAGAATGCAGTTACATTCAGTTATAAATATAGTTTTTTTATAGAGAACCATCTCTTAGTATAATAAATTAAGAGATATCAGGAATTAGGATGTCAGTCCATTGAATCTTCTTGGTCCATGGATGATGTGGCATAACGGCCTCTTTTGTGAGAATGATGATTCCCATTTTGTTCTGAAATTTTCTGGGTGCTGCCTGAAGGTGAAGATGATGCCATTCTTCTGCGTGTGGGAGTGTTGCTGCTTGTGGGTTCTGTCAGATTTAATTTTAAAAGGGTTTGTTGTAGTTCATCTGCTGATCTGCTTCTGTAAATTGTACCTTGGTAGTTAAATCTGACTGAAAAGGGGAAGCCCCATTGATACATAATGTTGTGGCGTTGCAGTTCCATTAGCTGGGGTTTCATGGATCGTCTTTTAGTAATAGTAAGTTGGGACAGGTCAGCAAAAATTTGATAATTGTGTCCTTGAAAATTAAGTTCCTTTTTTTCTCTTGCAGCAATTAGTATTTGTTCTTTCGTTCTGTAATAATGAAATTTTGTGATTATATCACGTGGGGGTCCATCTTTCTTTTTGGCTGTGAGGGCTCTGTGTACTCTGTCCAGTTCTAAACGTTCAATAGGGATATCTGGCTTTAGTTCTTGTAATAGAGCAGTAATAGTAGATTGCAGGTCTGTCACAGTTTCAGGTATTCCCCTTATGCGCAAGTTTGAACGTCTGGCTCTATTTTCGTAATCTTCGAGCTTAGTTTGAAGTATTAAATTCTCTTTTTTTAATTGTTCCAATTCTGTTATATTTTCTTGGGTTGTAATTTCAATTTCATCCATTTTTATTTCTAGGGCTGCGGTGCGGTTTCCCAGCTCTCTTATTTCTTTGGTTAGGCTTTTTGTTATTTGGTCTGAGGTTTGTTTTAAAGCCTTATGAAGCATCTTTTCAAATTGTAATAATATTACTGGGGATGCTGAGGAGGCTTGTGGAGAATTTGTTCTGTATCTGACTCAAATGGAGAGTCTTGCTGTGACATTTTCTGTCTGTGAGAGCGCCCTGATGCTGTATCTTGTGAGGTGACTGGAGCTGCTTCAGCTGCAGTGAGTGCCTGTGAGCTCTTTGTGAGGTGATTTTTATTTCTGCCACGGTTTCCTCCCAGTACCATATTTCCTGCCCAAACTTTCACAGTTTGTTCCCAGGGGCAAAAAGGTTCAAATGGATACCTTTTGAGCCTGCAGGCTCCGCTTTGTCCTTCTCTTCTCTCCTCAGCGGTGTGGAGCTCTAACAATGCATGTCGGCTCCGCCTCCTGCCCCCTTAACAAGGCCTTTTCAGTCTCCATCCTGACTGACCCCAAACCGTGCCTACTGGGCATCTTAGATGACCTCCCCCTGGAAGACAACTTTAAACTGCCCATTGCAAGGGCTCTGTTTCAGGCACGCCTGCTCATCCTTCGAAGAGGGAAGGCGACTGAGCCCCCTACAATTAGGGAATGGATTCGACAGGTGGGAGACACCTTAAGGTTGGAAAAGTTTATATTCCAACACAGGGGATGACTGGGCAAATTCGAAGATCAGTGGTCACCTTGGCTGAGCTCACCGGGCCTATCCCCGGTAGACCTCATACTCGATAGGTTACTGGGTTGTTAAATTGCAAAAGTTAACACACCAGGTCATACTGCTGGTCCATAGCTAGAGCAGCTGGCCTTGAGGGCTATAGGCTACATTTATAACAAAATGCACGCTGTAATTATTATGCCATAGATAATGGTGTAGAGATGATAATAATTGATGTATGTACACTGATTTGGTGGAACTGGAATTTTTTTGACATGTTTGTAAACTGAGTTTTTCAATAAAACTTTTTCTGAGAAAAAAAAAAGTGCAGTGCGAGTCCAACCTGATAAATTGAAAAGCAGCCGTGGGAAGGGAACTATAGTCTGCAGCTCCTAGTAACAGCAAATCTTCAATATGTGAAAAAGAAACAGTTTCCAGGGCGCAGGATTAGTAAAATATATTCACATTTATTGATAAACAATATCCACACTTATGCGAAGGCAAGAAAAGCGCAGTTCCAAGGTAGAAGGGTAAATCATAGCTATCCTTCACAAGCTAGAGGCAGCAGCCGATGCTGGGTTGTGGGTGGGCACTACACGTTTCAAGGGCCCCACCACATTTGGGAAGTCTGCCCGAGGGAATCATTGCTTTGAAACCAGAAATGCTCAGAGTTGAGCATTTCTGAAAACAGTAAATGGATGTTCCCACACAACTAGCACTGTAAAAGTGTTTGGGCAACTATATTGCTGCCTAATTACCTTTACATTACAGCTGGGAGTCGGCTGAAGAAATTAAACAAAAAATTAAAAAAATAAAACAACAAGCTCATGGCTGATAATGCTTTCATGGGCTTGTTGTAAACCCTTCACACCTGACATATATGTAGTATATCTTAGCCCTTGCACACTGGGGCGGGGGGCGGCGTCGGCGGTAAAACGCCGCTATTATTAGCGGCGTTTTACCGTCGGTATGCGGCCGCTAGCGGGGCGGTTTTACCCCCCGCTAGCGGCCGAGAAAGGGTTAAATACCACCGCAAAGCGCCTCTGCAGAGGCGCTTTGCCGGCGGTATAGCCGCGCCGTCCCACTGATTTCAATGGGCAGGAGCGGTAAAGGAGCGGTATACACACCGCTCCGAAGACGCTGCTGGCAGGACTTTTTTTACCGTCCTGCCAGCGCATCGCTCCAGTGTGCAAGCTCTCGGGGCTTTCACACTGGAATGAAAGCAGCGGCACTTTCGGGGCGGTTTGCAGGCGCTATTATTAGCGCAATAGCGCCTGCAAACCGCCCCAGTGTGCAAGGGCTCAAAAGAAAAGTGGTTAAAAGAATTTTCAAAGTATTATTAAAGAGGGTACAAATACCTTTATTTCATACAAAAAAATATATATTACTTATAATAATTTAGTTTACAGTTCAACTACAGGATTGACTTTTAGTAAATTAACCCAATATTCTGTTCCTAATGAGATGAATACAGGCACGGATCTTTCATCCTCAGCAGAAGAGATCTTAAATGTAGTTTTTCTGCCCAGTGCAGTTGAACACTCATAAGTAACCTCTGAAACAACACAGCAAAAAAATAAATAAATAAAAAGTTATGATGCAAAAAGAAAACAAATAAACTACGGTATGTTAAGGGCAATAGGCAGTACTGCGCTATGCTATAGATTGTACAGTAGGTGTATTCAAATGCAGTTAAATGATGATGTATCACAGTTAGGCTTAAAGCGAGATGTAACTAGCCTTGGTGCCAAAAACTGGATTCTCATATGTGGTGAATCATTTGCTCAAAACTTATAGAAAGCCTTATACAAACTGTTATGGAGAAGTCAAATAACTGAGAAATATGCACCCAAATTGCTGGATTTACAATTTTATTTCCATGCTCGTGCGCTTGAAAAGTTGCTGTGGGGTTAACTGAAGGGGAGGGGGGGACTCCTTACAACTCACATCACTGCATCGGCTGTGCTGCCACTCTCAACAGGTCAGGGGGAACCCAGGAGTAACTCTAAAAGAAAACAAGGACAGAGGGTGCACCAGCCTTGCGCATTACCTTTGGAACACAGAAATGTATTAAAAATAAAAGTAGTGTACTCAAATGAGTAATAAAATCAAGAAAATATGGCAGAGTCCATCAACTGCCTTATCCAATAGGATCCACTGGCCAGTAGACTTGAGTGGGATGAGAGCAGTCTAAAATGAGCTGACGTGTTTCGAGGGTGAACCCTCTTCCTCAGAGCTGGATTTGAACTGAAGATAGATGGTTTTTAAGGAGTGGCTGTGGTCAGGTGGATTGGTACATGTGATCCTAGCCCCTCCCTCCAATGGGAGGGCCAATGATCAATGTTAATAGACACACAAATCCGTAAATGAATAATTCATTAAAAAGTCATTCCCCATTAGGGATTTTGCCACCATATACCATCTGCCTGCATTTCCAATCATCATATAGGTACATTTATGTCTCCAAAATGCATGCATGTAAATAACATCTGTACGTATAGAGAGGAAAAGAAGATGATAGTAGTGTTTAACACGCTGGGACAGACTGATGGAAACATCAGACAGACAGACACATACAGTGAGGGGAAAAAAGTATTTGACCCCCTGCTGATTTTGTAGGTTTGCCCACTGACAAAGAAATGATCAGTCTATAATTTTAATGGTAGGTTTTATTTTAACAGTGAGAGGCAGACAGTGGTAGGTAGGTTTTATTTTAACAGTGAGAGGCAGAATAACAAAAAAATCCAGAAAAAAACGCATTTCAAAAAAGTTATAAATTCATAGGTATTTTCATGAGTGAAATAAGTATTTGACCCCTTTGCAAAACATGACTTAGTACTTGATGAAAAAACCCTTGTTGGCAATCACAGACGTCAGACGTTTCTTGTAGTTGGCCACCAAGTTTGCACACATCTCAGGAGGGATTTTGTTTTGTTTTTTTTAATTCTTTAAAGCATAAAGTGTTACTAAACCCAGAACCCTGCATTCACTATATATCTGGTCTCTTTGCAGATCCTCTCCAAATCGTTAAGTTTTGAGACTGATGTTTGGTAACTCGAACCTTGAGCTCCCTCCACATATTTTCTATGGGAATAGGGTCTGGAGACAGGCTAGGCCACTCCAGGACCTTAATGTGCTTCTTAAGCCACTTCTTTGTTGCCTTGGCTGTGTGTTTTGGGTCATTGTCATGCTGGAATACCCATTCACAACCCATTTTTAATGCCCCGGCTGAGGGAAGGAGGTTCTCACCCAAGATTTGACAGTACATGGCCCCGTCCATCGTCCCTTTGATGCAGTGAAGCTGTCCTGTCCCATTAGCAGAAAAACACCCCCAAAGCATAATGTTTCCACTTCTATGTTTGACAGTGGGAAGGGTGTTTTTGGGGTCATAGGCAGCATACCTCCACCTCCAAACACGGCGAGTTAAGTTCATGCCAAAGAGCTTGGTTTTGGTCTCCTCTGACCACAATACTTTCAGGCAGTTCTCCTCTGAATCATTCAGATCTTCATTAGCAAACTTCAGACAGGCCTGTACATGTGCTTTCTTGAGCAGGGGGACCTTGCGGGCACTGCAGGATTTCAGTCCTTCATGGCGTGTGTTACCAATTGTTTTCTTGGTGACTATGGTCCCTGCTGCCTTGAGATCATTGACAAGATTCTCCCGCGTAGTTCTGGGCCAATTTCTCACTTTTTTTGTGATAACTGAAACTCCATGAGGCGAGATCTTGCATTGAGCCCCAGACCGAGGGAGACTGACAATTATTTTGTGTTTCTTCCATCTGCGAATAATCGCACCAACTGTTGTCACCCTCTCATCAAGCTGCTTGGAGATGGTTGTTCTGTCTCTGGGACAGCTAGCTAAACCTTCTCATCCCAATAACTGTAGATACCATATTTCTTTAAGCTCAGTTTTATTAGAACAAGCCAGGTGAAACTACAAAATAACAGAAATAGACCTCAATAAGTATAATATTGCATACAATACAGCATACATTGCATAAACAACGATATACAGTACAAGATGGGATAGCAAAAACTTACTTTTTAAGTTCTCTAAGGGGTGATGGCGATAGATAGAGAAATACATGACTTGCTTCTTTCAATGTGTTGAAAAGAATGGTGGATGGTTGACTTCTTGTCTACCCAGAATTCCCTGCTTGCTGACAACTTCCTCAACTACACATACAAATAAAAAGATAAACAGAGATGCAGCAATAACATAAAGGAACGCTAGATGGAGCCTGCACACCACATATGACTGTCTTAAGTAACACATTTTGCATGTAAATTTAACAACACAGGTACAAATAACCAGTATAAAACATCTGGTGGACAGAACAATGGTCTTGTAGCCCATTCAAACCTTCTGTAGGTCTACAATCTTGTCCCTGACATCCTTGGACAGCTCTTTGGTCTTGGTCATGGTGGAGAGATTGGAATGATTGATTGCTTCTATGGACAGGTGTCTTTTATACAGGTAACAAGCTAAGATTAGGAGCACTCCATTTAAGAGAGTGCTCCTAATCTCAGCTCGTTACCTCTATAGAAGACACCTGGGAGCCAGAAATCTTGCTGACTGATAGGTGATCAAATACTTATTTCACTCATTAATATGCAAATGTATAACTTTTTTGAAATGCATTTTTCTTGATATTTTTGTTGTTATTCTGTCTCTCATTGTTAAAATAAACCTACCATTAAAATTATAGACTGATCATTTCTTTGTCAGTGGGCAAACGTACAAAATCAGCATGGGATCAAATACTTTTTTCCCCTCACTGTACATGATTGCTCTAAATCTCTCAAAAGCACCAAACATTATGTGTTAATGACTGGGTACTCTCTCTCTGTGTGGAAGCCAAATATGAATAGCTTTTAGATGTACTGAGCCACGTTTGTGAAAAAAGTCTGCAGGAAGCCCAAAATGGAAGAGTATGGGGAGCCAAACGGCATGTTTAGGTCCTGTATCAGATTCTCAGGGTGTTGGGACGCACGCCAGCCGAATACCCAGACGGGAAAAATGTGGCTCAGTACATCTGAAAGCTATTCATATTTGGCATCCACAGAAAGAGAGTACCCAGTCATTAACACATAATGTTTGGTGCTTTGACAGATTTAGAGCAATCATGTACGTGTCTGTGATGTTTCCATCAGTCTGCCCAAGCATGGCAAACACTGCTATTCATCTTCTTTCCCTCTCCATACGTACAGGTGCTATTTACATGCATGCACTTTGGAGACATAAATGTACCTATATGATGATTGGAAATGCAGGCAGATGGTATATGGTGGCAATATCCCTAATGGGGAATGACTTATTAATGAACTATTCATTTACGGATTTGTGTGTCTATTAACATTGATCATTGGACCTCCCTTTGGAGGGAGGGGCTAGGATCACTTGTAGCAATCCACATGACCACAGCCACTCCTTAAAAACCATCTATCTTCACTTAAAATTCAGCTCTGAAGAAGAGGGGTCACCCTCGAAAAGTGTCAGCTCATTTTGGACTGCTCTCATCCCACTCAAGTCTACTGGCCAGCGGATCCTATTGAATAAGGCCGTTGATGGATTCTGCCATATTCGCTTGATTTTATTATTTGTTTGAGTACACTACTTTATTTTTAATACATTTCTGTGTTACAGAAGGTAATGCACAAGGCTGGTGCACCCTCTGTCCTTGTTTTCTTTTAGTTTTAATCATACACCTGGTGATTCAATCCCTTTTTTGAAAGCTGCCATGCAGAGTGGTAAAAGGAAATTGCAACCTGGAGGTTAGCTGCATGTATCCAATGCTCCCTCTAGGAGTTTAGAGATTCTCATCTTTATGAAGAGGCATCAATACTGAATTATATAACAACCCACCACTTGGAGCTTTGTTTCAATAAACGTATTTATTATAATAGTGCAACAATAGGCATATTACATTTATTACAGAAAAACATACTACTTTCCATAACTATACTTTAGTAAAATGTTAAAATTGCCACAACACGTACACTTACAAAAGCACAGAGACTGGTGCACTAAAGATGACTAGCAAACAAACAGCTCCAAATACCACTTGGGCATCACTCGGGCTACAGCCTCCACTATATGGTGCCCGAGTAGTATTTGTTTGCTGATCATCTGATGGACTCTCTCAGGTGCTCTGTTGAACAAACTGCTAAAGCACTCCAGCAGACAGAAAACCTCACCTGAACCTTTTTGTTTACTAAAATACCGCAAGGCATGGAAATGTGTTACTTTGTGCTGCAATAAAGGTCTTTTGTCTTGGCTGTGCTGCGTGTATATTGGGGTGCCATACAATGGCACACATTACTGCAACACTATGCTTAAAAGCTGACCTTAAAGTTTTACTAAACCCATAACAGTAAAATCAGTCTGTATATGCAGTAAAGCATGCTTGTTATACTCACTGTGGAACCTAAGGGGTTAATCCTCTGCATTGTGTAAAAAGGCTGTTTGATCCTGTCTTCTCTGATCCTACCCTTCTTTTACTGTCCCCAATCCATCTCCTGGCCATACAGAACCTTGGAGGCACTCTGCATATGCTCAGTTTGGTGTGTATTGCTAGAGAGTCTTTTTTTTTTTTTTTGGAAGGGTGCATGTGATCAGCACAGGGCCAATTAGCACTATCCAGACAGAGGGCCAGGGGTCATGCAGCCTCATAGGACAGTAAGAGCAGAATGAAAACTCCTCCTACAAGGTTCTGGGTTTAGTAACACTTTATGCTTTAAAGAATTAAAAAAAAAAAAGTTGAACAGTGAATCTGAAAAACATTGAGGCTGGGTTCACACCACTGCGAATTGGATGCGAGGAACCCGCATCCAATTCGCAATAGCAGGAGATTTTGACCGGCTCTCTATGGAACCGGTTCACATATCTAAGTTGCGGCTCTGGTGCGAATTTGCACAGGAGCCCTGTGCATCTTTTGGTCTGTTTCAGGTCCGAATTCAGGCAAAAACGTGGGCTGAAATCGGACCTGAAAACGGTGAACCAGGACGCACCGGACCACTGCTGGGAGCCGCATGCGGCGATGGTGTGAACCCAGCCTTATGCAAGGTTTCCAGTTAATTATACTAGTTTTAGCTTACCTGAAAAACTTCTTGAAGGATAACCACTTCACTTAAAAGACTTTCCAAATGTTTTCTCTCTGTAGCAAATGCCTTCATTTCTATATCATGGATTTTGTGATTTGTTTTTCCTGAATATCTTAACTTTCCAAAGAGATCTTGCTGTTGGATCCGAATTTCTAGATATACAAAATGCAAAACAAAGATTATTAAATGCACTACTTTTGCATGAGTCATGAGACTGAGCGGCATATTGAAATACAATAAAAATAGTCAATTAATATATAGCAGAATACCAATCATTAGGCCTCATGCACACAGCGGTCGTGGTGAGTTTTTTTTTCTGCCCCTAGACTGCCGTAGAGGGTCGCATCAGCAACCTGGAAGACCAGCTACCCCCTCTCGCACGGGATGCCACAGCAGCAGCTCCACAGCTCAACTTCGCAAACAACTGGGCAGATTACATTGATTACTCTGAAACAATGTCCACATAGTGGGACTACCAGAAAAGGTGGATGGGCTGTTGTGTTTAGCAATGAGACATTTACCCCTCTTTTTGCAGTGGAACGCGCACATCGCAAGCCTTCACGACCTTTACCACCGGCAATCAACCTAGGTCCATACTGGCCCACTTGCTCAACTATAAGGACTGTGAAATCATACTTAGACCCACCAGGGAAAAAGCGAACATCCAATACAATGGCACAAAATTTTCTTTTTATCTGGACTTCTCTGGGGAAGTTCAGCAAAAGCAGGCAAAATATGCTGATGTGAAAAAAATGGCTCCAGCTGCTAAAGTTAACATAGGCCATGCTATATCCAGCCAGCTTATGGGTCATCACTAGGTGTCAAACCCACTTTTTTGAAACTGCTCCAGAAGCTGCCTCATGGCTTGATCAGAATGAGCACAGTCTTCATCACTGCCAAGCCGAAGGGGGAAAAGGACTGACTTTCCTTTACAAATCTTGCTATAGGTAGTGTGGTGCCCTTACTTTGGCTTCTAAGCTTGTCACTTTTTTAGGGACAATAATTAGTCACTCTGGACAGCGGGATACAGTATATCTCTATGCATTACCTCATCTACAGTACTCTACTGAACAACAGTTAGCATGGAGTTTTCTCATTTAGATTTCCTGCATTACCTCATGCCTCTGTTCCTATGACAAGATATGCTGTGCCTGGTTGGCATTCAACACCTTTCCTGGGGATGCAACCCGTGAGTGAAGGCGGGGACTGCCCTCCTCTGGCAAATGCCGGAACTATTTGCTAATACTGCCCCCAAGTTCAGGATTGCATTTTAAGTTAGTGATGCGCAGCTGTACACAATTGTCTATTCCCCTGCCTTGTAACCGCCTCCAGTGTACTCTATTGCCCAGTGCCTCTTGTTTTATTCCAAGACTCTGGATGCCACAGGACTTGTGCTCTGACTTCTCTGAGCCTCCAGACTGTTCGTACACCAAGCGTACTTAAACCCTCTCTGGGCACAGGGGTTTGACCATTGGATATAGCCAGCTAATTCCCTTTGCTGCATGATTGCAGATTAATCAATCTACTATGGCTGATATGCCTTTAGTGACATAGAATGTACGTGAAGTACATACATGATCCCTTGAAATGTACCTCGAAACTGGTCTGCCTCCACAAGGGAGGCATTAATATTGGCTCAGGATTCCTTGGACCGACTGAAATCTTCTGCTGTGGAGCGTAAACACTTTTTTAATAAATTATCATATGAGGAGGGGGAGAAACCTGCTTGGTAAAAATCTCCAGATCACAGCAGTCCTCCCATCTGCTTTTCCACGGGCCATATTGTCACTAATCCCAATCAGGTCACTGCTGAGCTGGCTAGTTTTTATGCTACATTTTATTGTGCACAGAGCTGCTACTTGCCAGGGGCCTTGGCCAACTAGATCTTTCCCCCCTCTATCCCTGACCTCTCGTAGTAAACTGGGTGCTCTGCTTACACTAGAGAAACTGCAGAGGGTGACTGGTACCTTCCCCACCTACAAAGCTTCTGGGGATTATCGAATCCCAATGCTTTTACTACCACAACTGTTAGAAGTATTTAATGCCTCTTATGCTGCTCAACGACTCCCTGCCTCAATGTCACGGGCTAATGTGGTCCTGCTCCTTAAGCTTGGCAAAGACATGGTTGATCCAGGCTGCTATCGGGTAATTTCTTTTCTGAAAAGTGATGTTAAAATGACAGCTAAAGTGTTAGCTCTTCGTTTGAATGAGGTTATATTGTCAATTATTCACCCGGATCAGGCAGGCTTTATGCCACAAAAATCCATAGCCACTAATCTTAGAAGACTTTTTCTAAACATGCAAACACCAGCAGACTATATGGACCACAGACCATTGTTGACACTTGAAGCTAATAAAGCTTCTGACATCATTGACTGGCAATATTTGTGGGCCGTGCTGGCTAGATTCGGATTTCGGGATAGGTTTATTTCCTTGATCCGTTTACTATACAGTTCCCCGCAAGCAGCCATCAGGATGTCTGATAGGGTGTCTAAACATGTTTCCCCTAAGTAGGGGGGCCAGACAGGATTGCCTCTCGTCCCCATTACTTTTTGCCATCGCCATTGAGCCCCTGGCTGCCCTAATCTGCTCTAACCTGCAAGTAAAAGGCTTCCGGCATGGCAACCTACATGAGAAAATCATGCTTTACGCCGATGATACTGTATGTTACTGTTTTTTTGGGTGACACCTCTTCCTCTCTATAAACAGTTATGGATATTGTCTTTGAATATGGTCAGTACTCTGGTGCCTCCGTCAATTGGACAAAATCTGCTTTGACTTTACTGGATGGTTAAGCAGCGCAGCCATTTCCGCTATCCTGCCCTATTCCAACTGCCTCATACCTCCCCTAACATTACTGAGTATTGCCAACTAAATATCCATCCCGTTACAGTTCAGGGACAGAGCTATATATCTGGAACAAACTAAAGCTGTCCGTGGCAAGTAGAACCAACTTAAATACAATTATCCCTATGCCGCCATTATTCTACCTGCTCCACAACTCCCCTGTGGTGATTCCGCACAAATATTTCAGAGTGGTCAACTCTATTTTTTTTTTGTCCCTGCTCTGGAATAACTGCACAGTATCCCAAGAATGGAGGGGGCTTGGCTCTCCCTAACCCTTGGCTTTACTATGTTGCTGCCCAGTTACAACATCGAATAGGCTCTATGACACCCTCCCCACCTTTTCCCCCCTGTTGGATCTGCCATATGTCTTATGCTTGTTTGTTTGCAAGCAGAATCTGTTCTGGAGGGTTTGGAATTTCAGGTGTTTAATAAACCCAATAAACAAATGCTGACATACTGTATAACCGCATTCAAAAAATTTGGAATACATCGAAACAACTGCAGTGAGTGATGGGGTTCACTAAATATCATATGCATTTGGATTTTGCAAAGGCATTTGATACAGTTCCCCACAAAATGTTTACTATACAAGCTAAGGTCTGTCGGCATGGACTAAAGGATGAGCACCTTGTTTTGAAAACTGGCTACAAAGGCGAGTTCAGAGGGTAGTGATAAATGGGGAGTACTCGAAATGGTCCAATGTGGAAAGTGGGGTTCTGTCCTGGGACCAATCCTATTTAATTTATTCATAAATGACCTGGAGGATGGGATGAACAGCTCAATCTCAGTATTTGCAGATGATACTAATCTAAACAGGGCAATAGCTTCTCTGCAGGATGTGGAAAAACTGGCAAGAAGATCTGAACAAATGAATGGGGTGGGCAACTACATGGCAAATTAGGTTTAAAGTAGAAAAGTGAAAAATAATGCATTTAGGTTGCAAAAACATGAATGCAATCTACTCACTAGGGGAGAACCTCTGGGGAATCTAGGATGGAAAAGGATCTGGGGGTCCTAGTAGACGACAGGCTCAGCAACAACATGCAATGCCAAGCTGCTGCAAGCAAAGCCAATAGAATATTGGCATGCATTAAAAAAGGAATTAACTCCAGAGATAAAACAACAATTCTCCCACTCTACCAGACTTTGGTCCGGCCGCACCTGGAGTATGCCGTCCAGTTCTGGGCACCAGTCCACAGGAAGGATGTGCTAGAAATGGAGGGAGTACTGAGGACAACAAAGCTAATAAAGGGACTGGAGGATCTTAGTTATGAGGAAAGACTGCAAGCACTGAACTTATTCTCACTGGAGAAGAGACGCTTCAGAGGGGATAGGTTTTCAATGTACAAATACCACACTGGTGACCCCACAATAGGATACAACTTTTCCAGGAAAGGGCATTTAAAAAGACTTATTCACTAAAATTTGAGGAAAAGCAATTTAACTGGAAACTGCGTACTGGGTTCTTTACAGTAAGAGCGGTAAGAATGTGGAATTCTCTTCCACAAGCAGTGGTTTCAGCAGAGAGCATAGATAATTTCAAGAAACTATTAGATATGCACCTAAACAACCACAAAATACAGGGGTAATATTGACATAAAATATTGACACACACAGATTGGACTCGATGGACTTGTGTCTTTTTTTAACCTTACCATTACTATGTAACTATGTAATATGCCGACTTGGCTAAACTACAACAGGGTGCCAGGTGGTGAGAATTTGCGGTGATGTCAGGGCTGGGCTCAGCCCTTCCTTCTCTTAACTTGCCAGCTCCCATCTCTCTCCACAGTTACCCAGCTGTTGTTGATTCTGCTTGTCAGTCCTGCCTACTTAAAGTCGCCCAGCTCACTTGATCTCTGCCTTCGCCTTTGTCAACATCACAGAGACTTTCTCCTGCGTTCCTGTTGAAGACTTGCTCGGCTGACGTTCCTTCTGGTTCCTGATCTTGCTTGCTGTACTACTATGTTTATCTCTGGCTCTCTGACATTTGCTTGGCTGACTACCCAATCCGGTTACTGAACTCTGGCTTGTTTTGACTACGCTTACTCGGTTTACCGTATTATTATTCAACAAGTGTGATTTAACTATACTTCTGTCTAGGTTTGATTCATGGTTCCTGATAGGTGACTCACCTCTCAAATGTTTTTAAGGATGGGATCTTTCATTTTCTGAACTCCAAGAACAGTTTGCCTTGCCCTCTTACATGTATTACTATTACATTCAATTGCTACATGCTTAGGGAAATACGGGTGACTGGCTCCAGTCGCCTACCCCAATATTTTATCTGTTTTAATCTGCTGAGTGTACCAAGGGCTTTATCTTCCAATGCTATAATGTGCTGCTAACTGGTTTTCTTAAAGACCACCCAAATAAACTGACATCTGGCTGGGAGGAGGATATAGGGCAGCATTCAGGGGACCAATGGGAGGAGGCATTTCAGTCAGTGACCATTATATCTCTGAATGTTTCTCAGAAATTGTTACAACTCTATATTTTATTTAGAGCACATTATACTCCACTTAGACTTCACAAAATGGGTACATTTGCAGACCCACTATGTTGAAGATGTAGAAGAGACCAAGGGGATCTTATTGTTATCCTCCAGTGTTGCACAAAGTCACACGTGCTGGGCGGGGGTTTTGAACACTCTAAAGCCCTGTACACATGATCGGACTTTCCGACGGGAAATGTTCCACGACAGGCTGTTGGCGGACAACCCGACTGTGTATACTCCATCGGACAATTGTTTTGTCGGACTTTCCACCAACAAATATTGGCTAGCACATTTTCAAATTTTCCGCCAACAAATGTGTGTTGTCGGACTTTCCGATCGTGTGTACACAAGTCCATCGGACAAAAGTCCAAAGTACAAACACGCATGCTCGGAAGCAAGGACAAGCCAGAAGTGGTCGTTCTTGTAAACTAGCGCTCGTAATGGAGAATTAACATTCGTGACGTGGAAAATTATGAAATCTCCAAATGCAGCGCACATTCTCTTCTTCTTTAATGGGATAATAATGAAGCTGCTTTGCTGGTGATACTGATGGCGTTATTGCAAGCAAATTTTCAAAGGCTTTTTTTTCTAGTGATATCAAGAATATTAGGTTTTTTTTTTTTTTTTTTTTGTGTAAGTTACCACCACTATCCCGTAGTTTTTAAGAACAAAGATACAACTATGTTGGTGTCCCTTGTCAATTTTACATTGTATTTTTTAAATGTAACTGCCTACTCCCAAACTGTCATTTGAAGTAAAAACACATAGCCAAGTATTAATCTCACTTTTTTTGTTGTGCATTAAAAAAATAAATAAATGAAATTAGACATGCTATCTGCCAATAGAACTTAACAAAAAAGTGCATTCTATACATTCAAAAATATAGAAAATATACCAAATCAAATCATTATTCAACCAAAAAAATAATGTCAAAGCAATAACTCCAAGGCCAATAATAAATAACACGTTATCTCCTCAGATTCCGCAACATATCTGGTTGACGAACGGCCGATCAGAAACGAACTGAAAAGCGCTAAATGAAAAAACGCGAAAAGAAAAGCGCGAATCAACACTCACCAAACTTCTACTAACACGAAATTAGCAGAAGGAGCCCAAAGGGTGGCGCTAAAGAGCTGAAAAACCACGTAGTATGTCACTACGCTTGGAATTGTTGGCCAACATTTGTGTGACCATGTGTATGCAAGACGAGTTTGAGCCAACACCCTTCTGACAAAATTCCACGGTTTTGCTGGCGGAAAGTCCGATCGTATGTACGAGGCATTAGAGTTTAAGACTAACGGCCAAGAACTCCAAAGTCTTCCAAACCTTCCATCCACCTAGACACCAAGTGCCCTTGGTATTCCAAATCTCTGTGCTTTACTTCTGCAGATTACCTGTCTGCTATTTCATGATAATGCTAGCATTAGGAACAGCACAGACTACATCTGCAATCTCTGGTCACTTCCATCACTGTGTCCTTTATATTCTCTTATAAGCTTCAGTATCATTCAACTGTCTCAGAACTTTAGTCAACAAACTTTTAGTATAAAAAAACAAAAACAAAAAAACAGACCAACTAAGAGCGCACTGGTATAATGTATGAAATCCACTGTATTAAAATACAAAAGAACTTGAGTAGTGCTGATGGATTGTCGTCATCAGAGCCAGACTTCTGGAGAAGCAGTGACTGTCTGAATGTAGCCTCTTTGACATATGCGCAATTTAAACACTCAGCATATTACATTTATAGGATATACAATGGTTAGTACTTACCCATTCTTCTTTTACGTATACCAGTCAACTGCTGTTCAAACTGTCTGTTACTCTAAAATATAAGTATAAGAGAAATTATTTATTCAACAATTGGATAATCTATTTTGCACTTATATCTGAACAATGTAGCTTTATGTTTTAACAAAAAAAAAAAAAAAAAAAAAAAAAAAACAGTAAACAGAAGTAATATATCTGTGCTCGGCACAGTCATATTTCAATGCATTGCAGGTCAGTGTCCAGACCTGAACCTTGTGGCTCGCCTACAATTTGGGTCTATCTGCTCCATTTTAGCACTATATCCATTGCAGAGCAGAGTAGGGACTGGTTATTGAGGGATTACTCTGATGGAGTTGGTCCTCTTAAACATGTATTGCAATATATGTGAACTAAAAATCCCATTTTTTTCCCCAAAATTTGCTAGAAAGGGTATATAGCAGTGTACCGAGGATTCATCCAGAATGTTTAGTGCTACCAGTAAACAGGGCTATGCAGGCTATATTCTGTACTCTGTAACTGCCCAGACTTGTCTGTCTGCCAACATGTGCACAGACGGTGGTTTGAGATTTTCACACTCCATCCTCCTGATTCAAGTCCATAACAGGCCCTATATACCTGTAGTACACCTCATCCAGGACTGTACGATTTATTGTGGTTCAGATTAGGTCACAAAAGTCCAGCTAAACAACCAGGGGTCCATGGCACATGGGAGCCCAGGTCACCTCGTGTGTGTTCCTTAACCACTTCAATACAGGGCATTTATACTCCCTTCCTGCCCAGACCAATTTTTAGCTTTCAGCGTGCTCACACTTTGAATGACAATTACTCAGTCATGCTACACTGTACCCAAACAAAACTTTTATCATTTTTTTCTCACAGAGCTTTCTTTTGGTGGAATTTAATCACCACTGTTTTTTTTATTTTTTGCAATATAAGCGAAAAAAGAGAGAACATTTTGAAAAAAAAACACTTTTTTTGTTTCTATTGTAAAATTTTGCAAATAAGTCATTTTTCTTCATAAATTTGGGCCAAAATGTATACCGCTACATATCTTTAGTAAAAATAACCCAAATTAGTGTATATTATTTGGTCTCTGAAATAGAGTCTACAAGCTCAGTCTACAATCGTGCTCAGTTTGAAGCTGTGGAGCTTGGTGTAAGTGGAGCTGGATTAAGTGGGAGTTAAAAACCAAGTGTTAGAGTATACAAGTGTGTGTGTTTGCTGTCTGTTGGTGTGTGTGTTTGCTGTCTGTTGGTGTGTGTGTTTGCTGTCTGTTGGTGTGTGTGTTTGCTGTCTGTTGGTGTGTGTGTTTGCTGTCTGTTGGTGTGTGTGTTTGCTGTCTGTTGGTGTGTGTGTTTGCTGTCTGTTGGTGTGTGTGTTTGCTGTCTGTTGGTGTGTGTGTTTGCTGTCTGTTGGTGTGTGTGTTTGCTGTCTGTTGGTGTGTGTGTTTGCTGTCTGTTGGTGTTTGCTGGGTTGCATTTTGGGGACTTTTCCTTTTAGTTTTTAATTTGCCTTTTGCTGTCACTTTTTAAATAGCTTCTTTTTTTTTTTTTTCTTGGTTTCATCAGTCTATCAATTAAGGGGTGTGGTTAATTGCTCACAGGTGCCTATTTAACTTTTTGTAGGACTCAATCTGAGCGTGCTCAGTTTGAAGCTGTGGAGCTTAGTGTAAGTGGAGCTGGATTAAGTGGGAGTTAAAAACAAGAGTTTAAAACAGGAGGTTATAACAGGGGTCATAGTACCTGTGTAGTGTGAGTATCTGAGTGTTGTCTGAGTAGTGTGTGTGGATCGTTAGTACTTGTGTATTGTGTACCTGTGTATTGTCTTGTCGTGTACCTGTGTATTGTCTTGAGTATTAGTGCCAGGAAGCTAGCTGTTAGATAATTTGGACAGGGTAAAATCCCCAAATCCTCACTAAATTTAATAGGTACGATGCCCGGCGGGTGTGGAGAGGCGACTCTTTGTACATCTTGCCGCATGTATGCGTTCCTTGATCATCCGATCGAGGGCGAATACTGCTGTGCAAAATGTAAGCACATTGTTTCCCTGGAAGCCCAGGTTCTGAATCTGGGGAAGCAACTGTCAGCACTGAGAAGTCCCTCCATACTAAAGGTGAGCCAGGAACGTACACGGCAGGTGCCGGCAGGGGCCAGCACAGAGGCGGGTGGAGACAAAGAGGTGCAGGCACTAGCAAAGAGTAGATGGGTGACAGTCAGGAGGGGTAGAGGGGGAAGTGCCAGGGAGGCCGATCCAGGACTGGAGCATCCCAATAAGTACGCTCCATTGAGTGACATTGGTGTAACCAGTCAGGGACCAGCACTGCTGGAGATGAGGGACTCTCCTAGCTGCCAGGGGAAGAACTCCTCCAGTGAGAGTGGGGGGGCAGCAAAGGGAAAGGAAAGACAGATTCTGGTGGTAGGGGACTCAATTCTTAGAAGGACAGAGAGGGCAATCTGTAACCAAGACCTGAAGCGCCGAACAGTATGTTGTCTACCGGGCGCTCGGGTTCGGCACATCACGGATCTTGTGGACAGATTACTGGGAGGGGCTGGGGAAGACCCGGCTGTCATGGTGCACGTTGGCACCAATGACAAAGTCAGAGGCAGATGGAGTGTCCTAAAGAACGATTTTAGGGACTTAGGAGCTAAATTGAGGAAAAGGACCTCCAAGGTAGTGTTCTCAGGAATACTACCGGTACATCGAGCCACACCAGAGAGGCAGAGGGAGATTAGGGAAGTAAACAAGTGGCTGAAGAGCTGGTGTAGTAAGGAGGGGTTTGGGTTCCTGGAGGACTGGGCCGACTTCTCAGTCGGTAACCGGTACTATAGAAGGGACGGACTGCACCTAAATGAGGAGGGTGCAGATCTGCTGGGAATGAAGATGGCCAAAAAGTTAGAGGGGTTTTTAAACTAGGCGATGGGGGGGGAGGGTCCAGAGACAGTGATAGCCAGCGTGGAAGATATTCCAGAGGGTAGTATTGGGGGCATTAGTGGTAGGTTAACCAAAGCACAAAAACACAAGGTGAGTATAGTAGCAAGTCCAAATTGCAATCTTGAAACACCCAATACGAGGACAATATGCGACCGGTCTAAACTATGTGGCATGTTCACCAATGCCAGGAGCCTGGCGGACAAGATGGGTGAACTAGAGATACTGTTGTACAAGGAGGATTTGGATTTTGTGGGAATTTCAGAGACCTGGTTCAACAGCTCTCATGATTGGCTGGCAAACATTCAAGGGTATACCCTATACCGCAAGGATAGAGAAGGTAAAAAAGGGGGAGGGGTATGCCTATATATCAAGAATAATGTACAAGTGAATGTGAGAGATGACATCACTGAGGGGGCTAGGGAGGAGGTGGAATCTTTATGGGTAGAGCTCCAAAGGGATGAAGCTAAGGGGAAAATAATACTGGGAGTATGCTATAGGCCCCCTAACCTGAGGGAGGAAGTGGAGACGGATCTCCTATCACAAATTGGATTAGCAGCAAGGATGGGAAGTGTTATCATAATGGGGGATTTTAATTATCCAGACAGACTGGGCGGAGGGAACCGCGCATTCATTTAAGGCTCGCCAGTTCCTTAGTGTCTTGCAGGACAATTTTATGGGTCAGATGGTAGACGCACCAACTAGAAATAAAACATTACTAGATCTACTGATTACCAACAATACAGACCTGATAACAGATGTGGAAATACGGGGCAATTTAGGTAACAGCGATCACAGGTCAATTAGTTTCAGTATAAATCACACAAATAGGAGACATGAAGGGAACACAAAGACACTGAATTTCAAAAGAGCCAACTTCCCTAAACTACAAACCTTGCTAAAAGGCATAAATTGGGATAAAATATTAGGAACAAAGAATACGGAGGAGAGATGGGTTTGCTTTAAGAGCATATTAAATAAGGGCATTAGCCAATGTATCCCATTGGGTAATAAATTTAAAAGAGCGAACAAACATCCTGGATGGCTTAACTCCAATGTAAAAATGCATATAAAAGCAAAGGAGAAGGCCTTCAAAAAATACAAGGTTGAGGGATCATCCACAGCATTCAGAATTTATAAAGAATGCAATAAGAAATGTAAGGGTGCAATTAGGATGGCTAAGATAGAACATGAAAGACACATAGCAGAGGAGAGCAAAAAAAATCCCAAGAAATTCTTTAAGTATGTAAACAGTAAAAAAGGGAGGACAGACCATATTGGCCCCATAAAGAATGAGGAAGGACATCTGGTTACAAAGGATGGGGAGATGGCAAAGGTATTGAATTTATTCTTCTCCTCAGTCTTCACGAGTGAATCGGGGGGCTTCAGTAACCAAAACTGCAGTGTTTATCCTCATGACACAACACAGGAAGCACCTACATGGTTAACAGAGGACGGAATTAAAAGTAGACTTGAGAAACTTAACATTAATAAATCACCGGGACCAGATGGCTTGCATCCGAGGGTACTTAGGGAACTCAGTCAGGTGATTGCCAGACCGTTGTTCTTAATTTTTACAGACAGTCTATTGACTGGAATGGTACCAGCTGATTGGAGAAAAGCCAATGTAGCACCAATATTTAAAAAGGGCCCAAAAAAACATCCCTGGGAATTACAGACCAGTTAGCCTAACATCAATAGTATGTAAACTCTTGCAGGGGATGATAAGGGACTATATACAAGATTTTAGTAATAAGAATGATATCATTAGCAGTAATAATCAGCATGGATTCATGAAGAATCGTTCTTGCCAAACCAATCTATTAACCTTCTATGAGGAGGTGAGTTGCCATCTAGATAAAGGAAGGCCCGTAGACGTGGTGTATCTGGATTTTGCAAAAGCATTTGACACAGTTCCCCATAAACGTTTACTGTACAAAATAAGGTGCGTAGGCATGGACCATAGGGTGAGTACATGGATTGAAAACTGGCTACAAGGGCGTGTTCAGAGGGTGGTGATAAATGGGGAGTACTCAGAATGGTCAGGGGTGGGTAGTGGGGTTCCCCAGGGTTCTGTGCTGGGACCAATCCTATTTAATTTGTTCATAAACGACCTGGAGGATGGGATAAACAGTTCAATCTCTGTATTTGCAGACGATACTAAGCTAAGCAGGGCAATAACTTCTCCGCAGGATGTGGAAATCTTGCAAAAAGACCTGAACAAATTAATGGGGTGGGCGACTACATGGCAAATGAGGTTCAATGTAGAAAAATGTAAAATAATGCATTTGGGTGGCAAAAATATGAATGCAATCTATACACTGGGGGGAGAACCTCTGGGGGAATCTAGGATGGAAAAGGACCTGGGGGTCCTAGTGGATGATAGGCTCAGCAATGGCATGCAATGCCAAGCTGCTGCTAACAAAGCAAACAGAATATTGGCATGTATTAAAAGGGGGATCAACTGCAGAGATAAAACGATAATTCTCCCGCTCTACAAGACTCTGGTCCGCCTGCACCTGGAGTATGCTGTCCAGTTCTGGGCACCAGTCCTCAGGAGGGACGTACTGGAAATGGAGCGAGTACAAAGAAGGGCAACAAAGCTAATAAAGGGTCTGGAGGATCTTAGTTATGAGGAAAGGTTGCGAGCACTGAACTTATTCTCTCTGGAGAAGAGACGCTTGAGAGGGGATATGATTTCAATTTACAAATACTGTACTGGTGACCCCAAAATAGGGATAAAACTTTTTCGCAGAAGAGAGTTTAATAAGACTCGTGGCCACTCATTACAATTAGAAGAAAAGAGGTTTAACCTTAAACTACGTAGAGGGTTCTTTACTGTAAGAGCGGCAAGGATGTGGAATTCCCTTCCACAGGCGGTGGTCTCAGCGGGGAGCATTGAAAGCTTCAAGAAACTATTAGATAATCACCTGAATGACCGCAATATACAGGGATATGTAATGTAATACTGACACATAATCACACACATAGGTTGGACTTGATGGACTTGTGTCTTTTTTCAACCTCACCTCCTATGTAACTATGTAGCTAAGGTGCAAATCATTGAAAATTGATCACACCTGATCACAACTGATGTACTGAAGGCCCATCTCATTTCTTGAGACCCTAACAAGCCAGGAAAGTACAAATACCCCCCAAATTACCCCTTTTTGGAAAGCAGACATTCCAGGGTATTTAGTAAGAGGCATGGTGAGTTTTTTGAAGTTGTAATTTCTTCCTACAATTCTTGTGAACACTATAATTGATACTTTAAAAAAAAAAATGTTAACACAAAATTGTCATAACAACAAGTTATTTCTCTCACATAGCACACGTATATTTGCAATGACACCCCAAAATACAGTCTGCTTCTCCTCCTGAGTATAGTGATACCACATGTGTGAGATTTTACACAGCCTGGCCGCATAGAGGTCCAACATCCAAGTAGGCCCGCTTCCTGCGGCTTGTGGGGGTGGGTGGAGGGGTGTGTTCTGGGTTGATGGGTGGTTTTGGGGGGGGGGGGGGGGGGGAGGGGGGATGCCGGGTTTGTGACCAATCCTACGCCATGATTAATTACAAGTGACATATGAAAGGCCAACCACATGGGGCTTTCATTCAGATCCCATGCGGCGGCCATGACGGAAAAACTGTAATTTTTCTGTCCTCAAATAATGCTTTATATACTAATGGCCACTCACTTTATTTCTCTTTTTTTGAGATGCCTATTGACCTTCAAAATATATTGTTTTATACTCCCTATATATTTCTTTTATCCCATGTTCACTTGACCCTTTTTGTCTGTGCGAACCCTGGTTTGGTGTGCGGTTTTCAGGCCGGTCATCACCTTTCATCTCAAATTGAAGTTTAACTTTTTTAATTCATCTACTTAGGTATTATATTTATACCCACCACTTTGTTTCATTCTTATTGCTTCTTTTCCAGCACATACTTTCACTTTCTATGGTTGCTTTACCCTAGGCAACTCCACATCACACTGTGCACTTTGGTTTGCTTCCCTTTTTCTCTTTTGCCCATTTTTTTGTTCTTTGGGGTCTTAATGTTTTGTTTTTTTCCAATAAATTTTTATTGAGTTTTACATATTACAGGTTATGAAGTCATAGTAAGGAACAGGAACATGAACATGTAAATGTAAGTTTACAGACTAGATATTGTAAGTATAGTCTGAATAGCGATTTTTTGAATAACGTTCTATGAGAAAGAAAAAATCGTTAAAGTGATTATAAACATAGGGTAGAACAGTTGACCTGGAATGATAGGAGGAGGGGTGGGGTAAGGAGGGGAGGGGTGCAAGAGGAAGGAGGGGCAAGGAGGGATAAGGGAAGGGGGGGAAGGAGAGCTTCAAGTGGAAGGCGAGTAGAGAGACAGGGCATTCAATTGTTAAACCTTACTTCAATCGTTAATTTTTTTTTGAGTACCAAAGGACCCATGGGTTCCAGCGAGTTAGTGTCTTTGTATGGGATTGTTTGCTGCGTGACAAAAGGGTTTCATAAGTGAAATGGGTTTGTACTAAGTTAGTAACTTCCATAAGGGAGGGAATGTTGTCAGATTTCCAGTTTCTAGTGATCAAGAGTTTGGTAGCTAGGAGGACGTGTGTAATCTCTGTTCTTTGGTGTATGGAAAAATCTTCTATTGTCAGATTAAGAATGGCTAAGTGTGGAGTAATTGTAACCGAGCTATGGAGTATGTCTTGGAGTATGGATTCCACATTTTTCCAAAGCTGGGTTACATTTGGGCAAGACCAAAGAATGTGGAGGAAGGTGCCCGTATGGCCACAGTTTCTCCAGCAGTCGTGTGAGGCGTGTTTGTGGAATTTGGCCAGTCTGGACGGAGTTAGGTACCATCTCATTAGCGTTTTTTGGTTTCCCAAAGGGAGGTGCAAGTTGTTGCTTTGTAAATAGATGCGATTGCCTGTTGCCATTGGGCATCTGTGAATTGTGTCTGTAGGTCAGTTTCCCAGTCAAGGAGAGGTTTGGTTTTGCTGAACATGTTTTTTTCCTGTAGGAATGAGTATATGAGGGAAGTCCCTTTAGTGTTAGAGTGTTCTGTAAAGAAGTAGTTCCATAGTTTCAAGGGTAGTTTTCCTTCTAGAGATGTGTGTGCCTTCAAGCAGTTTTGTAATCTGAAATAGCTGAGGAAGTCTTTGGAGGGTGCATTGAGGTCTTTGCCTATTTGTGAGAAGGATTTGCAGGTTGTTAGATCGCAAAGTTCTTGTGTGTATGTTACCCAGTCAGTAATCCAGGATGGGAGTGTTAAGTCAGGAGTAAGAAGCTTTAAGGTGTTTAAAGGAATGTGTAGTGGTTTCGTCAGTACGTGTGACCATTTGGTATTGTGTAGTGTACGCCACACTTTAACTGAGGCTTGGACAGTGGGTGAGTAGTGGAAAATGTGAGGATTATGTGTAGAGGTACTAAATAACCAGTTGGCGAGGTTTGTGCCCGGTGTCTTGTGATTTTCTATATCGCTCCAGAGAGTTTTGGGTGAGGTATTCATCTATTCTTTCATTTGAGATATAATGGTGGCATTGTAGTAGTCTTTGATGTCTATGTATCTCATTCCCCCCGCGGATCTGTGTTTAATAAGTTTCGTGTGACTACATCTAGATTTTTTCCCTTGCCAAACAAATTGGCTTAGGATGGATTGGAGAGATTTCAGGTAGGTAGATGAAAGTGGTATAGGAAGCATGCGAAATATGTAGAGCAACCGTGGCAATACCATCATTTTAAAGGCTGCCAGGCGGCCTGACCATGAGAATTCATGTTTGGAGAGTTTTGTGGTTTCAGTAAACATCATCTGTTTGGCGTCTGTGTAGTTGTGTGCGAAAAGACCTCTAGTGGATTTGGTGAGATTAATGCCGAGGTAGGGAATACTATCCTCCACCCATGGGTAAGGATATTGGGTCTGGAGTAGATTACTAGTGGTTGCATCAATGCCCAGGTCTAGAATGTAGGATTTATGTTCATTAACTTTGTAGTAAGATAAAGTACTAAACCTTTTCAGTAGCGATTGGACCGAAGCCAGGGAAGAGTGAGGGTTTGTGATCATCATTATCACGTCGTCTGCAAATAAATTTATTTTGTGTTCTGTGGTACCAATGGTGAAGCCTGATATTGTAGAGTGGGATCTGACATGTTCTGCTAAGGGTTCCATAATTAGGTTAAAAATGATTGGTGAGAGCGGACAACGTGCCATTAGTGATGGAGAATGGCTTAGACAGCATCTCCGACGTATAGACCTGTGCTGATGGGGAGGAATACAGAGCCATTATGGCTGCCAGAATGGGGCCCTGAAAACCAAATTTGCCAAGGGTTGCTTCAAGATATTTCCAGTGGACCCTATCGAACGCCTTCTCTGCATCCAAGGATAGGAGCAGAGAAGGCGTTCTAGATATCTCAGCGTGATGGATTATGTTGATAATTCTGCGAGTGGCATCAGTTGTCTGCCTCCCTTTTATGAAGCCTGATTGGTCCTTATGTATTAGAAGGGGCATTAGGTTGAGTAATCTGTGGGCTATTAGTTTGGCATAGATTTTTGTGTCCACATTGAGAAGAGATATGGGTCGGAAGTTTTGTGCAGAGGTAGGCTCTTTCTCCGGCTTCGGTAGTGTAACAATTAAGGCACTTAGCATTTCTGGGGGGAGAGAGGAGGAGGAGGCAGCGTCATTGTACACTTTGGTCAGATATGGTGTTAGCACAGTTCCAAATTGTTTGTAATACTCTCCTGTAAGACCATCTGGGCCAGGAGATTTGTTAGAGGGAAGTGATGAAATTATATTTTTGATTTCTAGATCTGTAAATGGGGTGTTCAGGGAGTCTAGTTGTTCTGTGGTCAGTTTAGGAAGGGTGATCTCATTGAGAAATGCCTCTATGTCAGGTAGAGACGGCTGTGTGACAGATGTGTCATCTTTTAAATTATAAAGTATATTGTAGTAGTAACTAAATGCGTCTGCAATAGCTTGTGGATCTATCAGTTTCTGTTTAGTAGCTGGGTGGAATAGATGGGTAATTTTGGTTTTGGAATAGTAACCTTTGATTCTATTGGCCATTGCCTTTCCGGCTTTGTTACTAGTAGAGTAGTGTTGAGCTCTAAAATGCTTATGTGCTCTTTCAAAGGATTCTGGAAGGAGAGATTTTAATTCCTGTCTAAGGGAGTCTAATTTAGTCTTAGGTAATGGATCTGGATTAGTTTGGTTTTGGTGTTCTAGCATTTTAATATCGGCAGTAAGTGTGTTTAGACGCTGTGATCTCCTCCTCCTCTCTCTAGCAGTAAGTTGACTAAGGATCCCCCTTATGAATGCCTTATGGGCATTCCAAAGAACGGTATCATTGCTAACAGATCCTGCATTAGTATTAAAGTATTCTGTAAAAAGCTCTCTAATATAAGAAGAATGGATCGGTGAGTGGAGAATCGCAGCATTCGCTTTCCATATCCGTGTACGGGAAATCTTCGGCGAGTCTTCTATGGTCATTGTAACCGGAGCATGGTCAGACCACGTAATGTTGGATATCTCCGTGGAGGAGATTTTGGGCAAAGTCCATTTATCCACTAGGAAGTAGTCAATCCGAGTGTAATGCCCCGTACATACGGTCGGATTTTCCGATGGAAAATGTCCGATCGGAGCATGTTGTCAGAAATTCCGACCGTGTGTGGGCTCCATCGGACATTTTCCATCGGATTTTCCGACACACAAAGTTTGAGAGCAGGATATAAAATTTTCCGACAACAAAATCCGTTGACGGAAATTCCGATCGTGTGTACACAAATCCGACGGACAAAGTGCCACGCATGCTCAGAATAAATAAAGAGATGAAAGATATTGGCCACTGCCCCATTTATAGTCCCGACGTACGTGTTTTACGTCACCGCGTTTAGAACGATCGGATTTTCCGACAACTTTGTGTGACCGTGTGTATGCAAGACAAGTTTGAGCCAACATCCGTCTGAAAAAATCCTAGGATTTTGTTGTCGGAATGTCCGAACAAAGTCCGACCGTGTGTACGGGGCATAAGAGTTGTGTCTAGGGGAGAAATAGGAGTAGTTCCTTTCGGTGGTGTGATGGCATCTCCACACATCAAATAGGTCATGAGATCGAATGAACGGTCCCATAGGGGATGTAACTGTGGTTGAGTGGGAAGAAGAGTCGATGGAGTTGTCAGGTACTATGTTAAAGTCCCCACACATGACAAGGTGTCCTTGTTTAAAGCGATTGATTTTTTTCATCAATTTGGACAGAAAGTGAATCTGTTTCTTGTTGGGGGCATATACTGATACGATGGTGTAATTATCGTTGTTTAATGTACAATTCAATGCCAGATATCTACCATCAACATTCTGAAGGCTGTCATGTAGGGTGAATGAGCATGTAGATTTAATGGCTATCATGACTGTTTTTTTTGTCAGGACCCGAGGCTTTAAAGATGTTTGAAAAGTTCTTATTGGAGCACTGAGGTTCGGCGTTGGTTTTAAAGTGCGTTTCTTGGACTCACAGGACATCGCAGTGAAAATCCTGTGCAGTTCGCCACAGAGATGTTCTTTTGGTAGGGTGATTGAGGCCTTTTACCTTCAGTGACAGAAATTTGGTCATTTTGAAAGTGGTGCGTATAGGTAGTGGAGTAAGGTACTACTTACAGTTACTCAGATGGGTAAATTGCTCGAGGAGGTTGGTTGTTGTTAGAAGTCCTGGATCCGATGGACTTGAACTCTCGTGGATAAGGAAGGAAGGGAGAAAAACTGCAAGGTAGTTAGTGGTAAACAAGAGGGTAAGGGAAAACAGGTGTCAGCAGTGTGTTAGGGACTACTGAATGTGGCTGAGGGTAAAGTTCGTAAACTGCAATGAGCAGGCACTGAATTGGAGTGCTTATCTGAGATTGGATTCACAGCATCACTGATTTGGAAGTCATTTGTTGTAGTGGTGAGAATGACCGGAGTTGAAGGATTGCGCGTTTAGTTTGTGGGTCACTGGGGTTGGAGGGTCACCGTCAGGAATGATACCCCATGTTTTGAGCAATTGTATGCCCTCTTCGACGGCATGGATATTGTGTCATGTTCCATTTCTGGTAACCATCAGCTTGGTTGGGAACCCCCATTGATATGGGATCTTATGATTATTGAGGGGTTTTGTGATTGTTTGCAGTTGACGTCTCTGTTGACGAGTGTACTGAGAGATGTCAGCAAAAAGTTGCAGCTTTGCGTATGGATGTGGGAGTTGTCCCAGGCGTCTGGATTGTGTAAGGAGCATGTCCTTGGTGTGGTAGAAATGGATGCGCATCAGAGTATCCCGAGGTACTTCTGCGGGTAGGTGAGGAGGTTTTGGGAGACGATGGATGCGATCAATGATCGTCTC
This sequence comes from Aquarana catesbeiana, assembly GCF_042186555.1. NCBI lineage: Eukaryota > Metazoa > Chordata > Amphibia > Anura > Ranidae > Aquarana > Aquarana catesbeiana. Next base: position 493,301,614 of record NC_133327.1, read on the forward strand.
GATCGGTGGGAGATCTGGGAGAAGTGTTGAGATCAACTTCCTAGCGTAGGAGTTGAGATCTGCTGGTAGGATAGTTTTAGGGATTCCTCTTATCTTGATATTTTGGCGCCATGAGCGATCTTCAAGATCCGCCATTTTGGCTCGCACCCAGCGGTGTTCTTCTCTGGTATGGTCATGTGCGTCTACCAGGTCATTAACTGTTTCTGTCATGACGCTCATCTGCTTCCCCATTTTCTGCCCTGTGTGCAGCATTTCTGTTTTAAATGCTGTAAACGTTGAAGAAATATCAGACTGGAGGGAGCTGTGAAGTGACATCAGCATTTCTTTCAGCATAGTGTCTATGACAGGCTGATTTGTAGTAGGGAAAGCTGCTATGGGGGAAGCTGCAGAAGGCTGTGTGAGGAGATTTTCTAATGCAGGCCTTACCTCTTGTGACTGATCCGCTGTATCCAGTCGCATCCTTGCTTTTGCAGGGCTGTTGGAGGTGGATGAGGGGCCTGAGGATAGCTGGGAGCCCGAGGAGTTGTGCTGGGCTGAAATTGAGGATTCTTCATCATCAGGCAGGTCAGTGTAGGAATCCTCTGTGTGCTGTGCAGTGCCGCCGCAGCCATCTTGGATTTTATCTCCCTGAGGGAAGATGAGGAAATCTGTGATTTTTGTGGGAATCCTGTATTCTTTCCTCTTTCTAGAGGTTCCAGTCTGGTTCCCCAGGTTGTGGGGGTCTGAGGATTGCATTTTGTGGGGTCAGAGGCAGTGATTTGAGGTCCGGTTCTCCGTTCAGTGCAGGAGCTGTGAGATCAAGCTTCCATTCAGCTCGGCAGCTAGCCACGCCCCCCGGGTCTTAATGTTTTTCATGTGCTTGCATCCACTTTTTCACTTTCACTCTAATTTCATCCATTCTTTTCTCTCACTTCCTCTGTTTTCTTTTTTTCCTTGTTTTTCACCACACACATACTTCTGTTTTCAACATATTTTCAGTTCCTTATCACAATCACATATTTCATCATTATCACACACATGTTTATTCATCAGTAGTTTTTAATAAAGCAACATTTTCTAATCTGTTATTTTATACTTCAACAGTGGTTTGGTGTGGGGTTTGGTTCCGCCGCAGCTTCGTTCTCCTCCCTGCAGGCCCCTCTGTCTCTCTCTCCTCCCCCTTTTTTACTGCGGGGGCGTTTACGCGGCCTCTCGCAGGCCTTTGGGGTGGTTGCTTCACGTGCATCCTTTCCGCTGTGCGCAGTGAGGCAGGAGTGCTCCCCGCACCAGTCAGATCCCTTGGCAGCTCCTAGGCACAGCAATCAGAAGGCTTTTTTGCTCAGCCGTCAGTGGTAAATATATTTTAACTACAATAATTGTTTGCACAAGTATAAATATATATTGTCTTTGACAGTATTGTTTCTTTAAATGATCTCACTGTTACAATGTATTTCCTTTTAGAGTTCCTCCCTCTGTATTCCCCCAGAAGACCTCTACTTATAAGGTCGAAATGCGTAGTATGACCATTTTTTGCATATCATGCTATGTTTTTCTATGTGCACTCATGGCTGTGTTATGTACATGTTTTAGCTTCATGTCCAGAGCTCATGTTTTAATACAGTAATGTCCTTTTTTTGTATTTTTACTCAATAAAATGTACATATTCTAAGAAAGAAAGAAAAACTTCTCTGAATGAATTTTTGCTGGCAATAAAACCTCATGGGGAAACCTTTCCATTTTATGTATATTCGGGGTGTGCAGCACCTTTGATCTCATTAATAGCATTGCCTTTCCTTTCCAACATCCAAGTAGCACCTCCAGGCGTTCTATGAGCATAAATTGCACATCTCATTTGATGACAACCTATCACACTTTTGAAGGCCCTGGAGAGCCAGGTGAATGGAAACGCCCACAAAATGACTCCATTTTGGAAAGCTAACACCCCAACGTATAATCTATGAGGCATAATGAGTCTTTTGAACAGTTCATTTTTTTCCCAGAAGTTTTGGGAAAATATGGGAAAAAAATGAAAAACAGCATTTTTTTTTATACCAAGTTGTCCATTTATAAAATATCTCAAACACATAGCATGTACATAGCAAAAATGGCACCCCAAAACACATTCTGCTACTCCTCCTGAGTATGGCAATACCACATGTGTGAGACTTTTACATAGCCTGGCCACATACAGAGGCCCAACATCCAAGTAGCACCTCTAGGCATTCTAGGAGCATAACCTACACACATAAATTCCTGCCAACCTATCACACTGTTGTAATACCCTTCATATTTCTAACACATAGCATGTACTGTACATACCAATTACAAACCAAAATACATTAGCTGAACAAAGGGTAAAGAAAAGATTACCTGCGGTTTTAGTAGTGCATTGGTCCACAGAGGAGAGCATCGGTCCAGCCAGCAGGCAGGAACGTGGACAGCACAGCAAAACAGGCAGCAGGCAGGAATACTGTCCATAGTCAGTACAGGTTGAGATGTCAGCACGGCCAAAGCATTGGTCCAGGTAGCAGGCAGGGATGTGGTCAGCAGCAGCAAAAGGATCGTCCATGCAGCAGGCAGGAATACTGTCCATAGTTAGTACAGGCAGCAGGCAGAGATATGATCAGCACAGCCACAGTATTTGTCCAGGGAGCAGGCAGGACAATCAAGCTTAGGGCATCGGTCAGGAAAGAATGGGGATAGGGGTAGAGACTTCTACCACCCAAATCTCTTTGAAGCCTCCGGACAACCAGACCCTGTTCTGGGAACACAGAAAACCACATATGTGAGACCCCTGTGTAGCAGAGGCATAGTCAATAAACAGGCCAGGGTCAGTTCACATGGAAGGCACTGATATCGTTGGTTGAGACACCAGGGAAATATTCAGGACAGGAATTGAAAACGGGAAAATGGCAGTCTATTAGAAATATGGGCTAATAGTTTTCAAGAGTGTGATAGTGTTCACTGAGTTATCACTGAAATTCAGGAAGCGCATTATAATTTCATATTGGGACCTGGACATGACAGATGAAAAAATTGGCATGTGGTGGATAGGGGTGGTAGACCAATATGCATGCACTTCATTTTTTTGTAAGCCCCATGTTGAGCGTTACTCCTAAAAACAGGCTCCTCCACTGTTAGGGGTCTCCATTCAAAAGGGTGGGCATAGCTTGAGCTGGGGTTGTTTCCAATGAATTGTTGGGCAAAAAGATTGGTTTGGTCGATGATGCCTTGAACTAATTCGTCAGGGAAAAATACATTTTAAAAACTCTATTATTTCGGAAAAACCTTCAGTGTTGACCTGCATACCTGACTGTGCTGTGAAAGGGGGGATCGTGGCTGACCCTGTGCTAGAAGGCAGCCACAATGGGTTTGCCAAGGCATCTGGAAGCTGGGTTTGGGCCCCAATTCTTTGGCGTGCAATTCCCGCACTTGTACTGGGCCTTTCCTCCTGGGGTCTAGCAGCGCTTGTACTGGGCCTCTCCTCCTGGGGTCTAGAGCTGTTGGCACTGCTGGTAGCTGCCTGGTGTTAAGACCGTCTTCTTTTTGGACGGACTACTTCCTCCTCTGATTCGGATCCTGATGTGTTTCCTTTGACAGGCTCATATTCTGAACCAAATTCAGAATCAGAACTGGGTGGTGAGAGCTCCCCGTTGCTCTCATCGGTCAGACTCAGTATTTGATATGCCTCTTCTGGAGTGTATACCTTTCTGGACATAGTGGCTGTATGACAGGTGACACTGATGGGCTGCACATCAGGGACTAATGGGCTGCACCTTGGTAGTAATTGGCTGCACACAGGTACTCCTGATGGGATCACGGGACAGGTACTCAGATGGGATGACAGGTACTCAGACAGGATGGATGGATGACAGGTACTCTGATGGGGGTACTCCTTAAGCGGGTCCTCTTTATTCGGGGGGGGCAATCTGGCCACAGTAGTACATATGGTAATGTGTAACTCACTATTCCCGCGATCTCCTCACACTGGATCGGTATGCGAGGAGGAGAACCCAGCAACAGCCGTTACACTGGACATTTGTGACCGGCTGCGATTGGACACAGCCAGTCACATGGTAAAGAGCCAATTTAATAATCTTTACTCTGATCGGGGCTGGGCTTTGTCCGAGGGAAAAGCCTCAACGCAGACTGACGCGCAGCACACCCCCAGGGGCGCACATGAGCGGTGTGCACGTCATTCTGCATAGTGACCGGCTCTCATTTTATAAAGCCGGTCACGCTGTTTCCCACGCTCCGCCGGACACTCATTACCCTCATCGGGGAATGGCTGTGTCCCGAGAGACACGCCGGATCCAAGATCCCCGCGCTGCGGGCCCCCGATCCCTGCGATGTGGCACTCCGGGGGCCCAACGTAGCGGCGGGAAGCCGACAACGTCATATGATACCCACCCAGGATGGGAGATCCCGTTTGCGGATGTCATTTGACTATGGCTGGGTAATGAAAAGGTTAAGAGGGGGGTCCTCTCTGACTGTCAAGAGGACGACTACTTTCCTTAATTACCACCAGCTCAGGTTTGCACCAGTACTCACAGATGCTGTAATCGCTTTGGTATTGTACTGGCTCTGCATACTGATTCACAGCTAGTACTATATGTAATGAAGAAATTAATGTCCTGGTTCTTCATTAGTAAGGTACATAGTTAGTCAGTTTGAAAAAAAGACACAAGTCCATCTAGTTCAACCAAAAAAAAAAAGAAACCACAATCTCATATACACAATCCTTCACCCACAGTTGATCCAGAGGAAGGCAAAAAACCCCAGGGAAGCATGCTCCAATTTGCAGGGGAAAAATTCCTTCCTGATCCCCCGAGAGACAAATCGGATTTTCCGTGGATCAACTTTACCTATAAATGTTAGTACCCAGTTATATTATGTACAATTAGGAAAGAATCCAGGCCTTTTTTTAAAGCAATCTACTGAGCTTGCCAGAACCACCTCTGGAGGGAGTCTATTCCACATTTTCACAGCTCTTACTGTGAAGAAACCTTTCGGTATTTGGAGATGAAATCTTTTATCCCTCTAGACGTTAAGACTGCCCCCTTGTCCTCTGTGATGACCTTAAAGTTCACTATATGGACCACTTATGTATTGGTACATGTTGATTATATCCCCCCTAAACTCCTCTTCTCAAGAAGGAATTGATTCAGTTCCTCTAATCTTTTCTCATAGCTGAGCTCTTCCAGGCCTCTTAATCAGTTTGGTTGCCCTTCTCTGCACTTTCTCCAGTTCCACCGATTATCCTTAGAGAACTGGTGCCCAAAACTGAACACGTCTTACTAATGATCTGTACAGGGACAAAATGATCTCTCTCTCTCTGGAATCCATACCTCATTTAATACAAGAAAGGACTTTGCTCGCTTTGGACACCGCAGCTTGGCATTGCATGCTATTATTGAGCTTATGATCTACCAAAACCCCCAGATCCTTCTGGACCATTGATTTCCCCAGTTGTACTCCACCTAATTATGTATGAAGCATGCATATTCTTAGGCCCCAAGTGCAAAACTTTACATTGATCAACATTAAACCTCATTTGCCGCTTAGTTGCCCAATTAGACAGTGCATTGAGGTTGGCTTGTAAATTGGAGACATCCTTTAAGGATGTTATTCCACTGCATAGCTTAGTGTCATCTGCAAAGACAGAAAGTTTATTTTTAATCCCAGACCCTATATCATTTATAAGGATATTACAAAGTAAGGGACCCAGCACTGAACCTTGGGGTACACCACTGATAACCTTAGACCATTCAGAGTAAGAGTCATTAACCACTACTCATCTGAATTCTGTCTTTTAGCCAGTTTTCTATCAATTTACAAATTGATCTTTCCAAGCCTGTAAACTTTACCTTTGTCAGGAAAGGTCCCCTCCGCTGGTAATATCGATCATTTGGCGTGCAGTACTGAGGTCCACCAGCAGGTGTCTGGCAGTTCGGAGCTGTCAGAAGAGCTTTTCCCTGCTGGTAATTTGTCACCTTTGGGCCGCAGTACTGGCGTCAGGGCTGTGTTTTGGCCTAGGTCAACAAGGCCTAGGGCGGCACTTTGCGGGGGGCGGCAAAATAGGCCGCCCCCCCGCATGAGAGAAAGCCCCCCCACCCGTCTGACTGATTCCCGGCTCCCGCTGCCGCCTCCCGCACACTTGCAGCCCACGGCGGCCGGCTTTCTATAGCGGCGACGCTGTGTATGGGCATGCTTGGCAGAGGGTGGGGGCGTGTATCTCACGCCCCCTACTCTCTGACAAGCACGCCCATACACCGCGGCGCCGCTACAGAAAGCCGGCCGCCGTGGGCTGCAAGTGTGCGGGAGGCGGCAGCAGGAGCCGGGAATCAGTCAGACGGGTGGGGGGGCTTTCTCTCATGCGGGGGGGGCGGCGTGTGTCACTCACGCCCCCCATAAGCAACAGGTGACAGGTGGAGCCTTAAGCTCCGCCTACCCTCCCCTGCACTGCTTTCCTGCAGTGAATCGTCTCCTCGGCCCTGGGGCTGTGACGTCAGGAGGAGAGAGAGGAGCACGAGGGAAACCCCCAGGACAGCAGGTACAATGATTTAATAAAGTATATCAGTATTATGGACACTGACAGCGTTTGATGGGCACAGTGGCAGCGTTTGAGGGCACAGTGGCTGCGTTTGATGGGGAACAGTGGCTGCGTTTGATGGGGAACAGTGGCTGCGTTTGATGGGGCACAGTGGCTGCGTTTGATGGGGCACAGTGGCTGCGTTTGATGGGGCACAGTGGCTGCGTTTGATGGGGCACAGTGGCTGCGTTTGATGGGGCACAGTGGCTGCGTTTGATGGGGCACAGTGGCTGCGTTTGATGGGGCACAGTGGCTGCGTTTGATGGGGCACAGTGGCTGCGTTTGATGGGGCACAGTGGCTGCGTTTGATGGGGCACAGTGGCTGCGTTTGATGGGGCACAGTGGCTGCGTTTGATGGGGCACAGTGGCTGCGTTTGATGGGGCACAGTGGCTGCGTTTGATGGGCACAGTGGCTGCGTTTGATGGGCACAGTGGCTGCGTTTGATGGGCACAGTGGCTGCATTTGATGGGCACAGTGGCTGCATTTGATGGGGCACAGTGGCTGCATTTGATGGGGCACAGTGAGACACCCCCCCCCCCCCGTGATAGCATTAAAACGCAGCAGCTAAAAATACTGTAGCTGCTGACTTTTAATATTAGGACACTTACTTGTCCAGGGATCCAGCGATGTCGACACCTCAGCCGATTTTCGGATTGGCTCTCGGGTTTTGCCACTATCATTCATGGTAAGGGAAACCGACCGGTTCCCTACTGCACATGTGCGAAGTGCGTTGCACTTTCTGAATGGCCCAGTGGAGGAAGGAGGAGGGGGGGCAAACTTCAGAGGGGACAGCGCAGTCTCCCGGAAGTGGGGAAGGGTACCTGTCAGAAACAGGTAACCGTTCCCCCCTGAAAGGTGCCAAATGAGCCTAAAGAGGAAGGGGTGTTGTTTACAGATGATAGGGTGGGTCTTAAACAGGAAGGGGTGTGGCCTCGGCAGGATCAGGTTGGTCGTATTTAAATTAGGGGGGTGCATGCGTTTAGTCAGGCCTAGGGCAGCACAAAACCTAAATACACCAGCGGAGGGATCCTGGCAGTATGGAGCAGGTATTCCCCTCTGCAGACAGGTGTCACCTGACTTTTTTTTTTTTTTTTAATTTAAATCTTTTTCTTTATTAAATGCCATAGAAAAAAACCAATGTACAAAGCACACCGTATTGTAGTACAAATACAAAAGAGACAAGGAAAGCAACCTTGTAACAACTAGCGCTGTAGCACACGGTATTGAATATAAACACTTATAACAAAAAAGAAAGGAAAAAAGAGTGCAGCGAATTACTTTTCCCCCGTTTTACTTCCCTTCCCACCCATTCTTGTTCCCCTCCCAACCCTCCCTCCCCCTAGTACCACCCCCCTCCCTCCCCCCGATAAACACCGCACTCAGTTTGCTAGCACTGGACCCTATGGTGTTCTACGACAACCTATATCACAGCAGAGCTTGCCTTTTCTCTCAGGTCTAATCGACTTGGGCCTTTATTCTCCCCTTCCCTAGGGGAGCCTCCTAAGTTCTGCAGTTAATTCCAAAAGAAGTGTCGTGTGTTTAATCCCTGAAGCCAGGGCCTCCATATCTTAATAAATTTATTGTAATTTCCTTTCTTAGTATATACCGTCTTTTCTGTCCAGACCAAGGAATCCATTGTCCTGAGCCATTCCCCCGGAGTTGGTGGTGTTGCTGAGAGCCAGGATTGCGCTATCAGTTTTCTCGCCTGGTATAGACACCTTATTATAGCAGTAGTCATGTTGGCATTCCCCATGTTACCTCTTACCAACCCTAAGATACACACCTTAGCGTCCAAATCTATTTTGACTTTAAACCTGTAGTTTATTGTTCTAACAACCTCTGACCAATATCTTAATAATTTTGGACACCTCCATACCATATGTATAAGATCTCCTGTCTTTAAACACCTAGGACATTTGTCGTCTGATCTGCGACCGAACCTATACAACCTCCTGGGAGTATAATACGCTCTATGCAGGAGAAAGAGGTGCGAGGCCTTCCGTGACGGAGAGACGGACACCATCGGCCCAAGTTCCAGTATTCTTTTCCACTGGGTGTCCGTCAACTCCCCCACATCTGCCTCCCACCTCTCCCTGGGGCCAGGGGTCGTTCGCTGGGTTACCATTTTATCCATTAGCTGCTCATACACATCCGTAATCAGTCCCTTAGTAGTTTTTACTTTGACTATTTTATTAAGGAGTGGTGTTTTACACCACTCCATGGGGCAGGTCCTGAATTGAATGCTTAATGCATGCCTGATCTGTAGGGATGGGCTTCGTGTTCGAGTCGATCCCATGTTCGACTCGAACATCGTCTGTTTGCCCGTTCGCCAAATTGCGAACGATATGGGCCGTTCGCGCCAAATTCGTGTGGCGCGTCACGGCCCATAATTCACTGCGGCATCGCAGTGCATTGCTGGCTGATGATTGGCCAAGCATGCACTATGACCCGCATGCTTGGCCAATCACAGCGCCGTCTGAACAGAGAGCTGTAATTGGCCAAAGCCAAGGAGGCTTTGGCCAATTATGGCTTAGGGGATTTAGCACACGCCCCACACTATATAAGGCCGCCTACACGGCGGCCCTGTGTAGTGTGTGTTCCGGCGTTCATAGAGAGAGAGAGAGAGAGAGAGACAGACAGTGTCATTTGATTTGAGTTAGATAGATTAGGCAGAACAGTCAGTCAGTTAGCTGCACTTACAGTGTATTGTGTATATATATGCATCCCAGGTGTTGCATATATATATATACATATATATATATATATATATATATATATATATATATATATATATATATATATATATATATATATATATATATATATACATATACACACACACACTGTATTCAGTTTAGCTAGATCCGTTCCTGTTATCTTCTTACTGACAGGCAGGCTTGTCTTGTTACAGTATTTACAGCTACCTGAAGAAATTTGCTGGTGTTCTTTTGATCCTATTAGTACCACAGTCAGGCAGCTAGACTATTTACAGTTAGTGCAGTGCGTCCTGCTCACAGTGTTCAGCTAAAACTACAAGTTAGTGGGGTGCGTCCTCCTCACAGTGTTCAGCTAAACCTACAAGTTAGCATAGTGAGACCTCTGCACAGTGTTCATCTAAAGCTACAAGTTAGTGCAGTGCGTCCTGCTCACAGTGTTCAGCTAGATCCGTTCCTGTTATCTTCTTACTGACAGGCAGGCTTGTCTTGTTACAGTATTTACAGCTACCTGAAGAAAATTGCTGGTGTTCTTTTGATCCTATTAGTACCACAGTCAGGCAGCTAGACTATTTACAGTTAGTGCAGTGCGTCCTGCTCACAGTGTTCAGCTAAACCTACAAGTTAGTGTGGTGCGTCCACCTCACAGTGTTCAGCTAAACCTACAAGTTAGAGCGGTGCGTCCTGCTCACAGTGTACAGCTAAAACTACAAGTTAGTGCTGTGCGTCCTGCTCACAGTGTTCAGCTAAAACTACAAGTTAGTGTGGTGCGTCCACCTCACAGTGTTCAGCTAAAACTACAAGTTAGTGCGGTGCGTCCACCTCACAGTGTTCAGCTAAACCTACAAGTTAGTGTGGTGCGTCCCCCTCACAGTGTCCAGCTAAACCTACAAGTTATTTTTTTACGAGCTCTGCACAGTGTTCAGCTAAAGCTACCTGTAGAAGGTTGGTGGTGTTCTCATACTACAGGCAGGCAGTTGATTTTGCTAGCTGCAGTATCAGTACATATATATATATATATATATATATATATATATATCCCAGCTTAGTGCAGCTACAGGCCATTAGTATGTCTGGAAGGCCAAGAAGGAGAGGCAGACAGTCACAAGCCAATAAGAGAGGGCAAGCAAGCTCTGTGTCTAGTGCTGGTCATGGAGACTGTGCATCCTCATCAGCACGTGGCCGTGGGACACGCTTGGCCTTTTTTTCGGCAGCTGGCCGTGTTGAGCCGCAACATGCGGAAGACTTGGTCGAGTGGATGACCAAGCCGTCCTCATCCTCCTCATCCTCTCTCACCCATGCTCACGGTACTTTGTCTGGCAAAGCAGCGGCCTCTTCCCTTGGCTCAATGTCATCAGTGACTCCTTCCCTAGCCCCACCATGTCCTCCTGAGGAGTCCCTCGAACTGTTTGACCACAGTGTTGGGTACATGCTCCAGGAGGATGACCAGCGTTTGGAAGGCTCTGATGATGATACTGAGCTCGATGAAGGCAGTAACGTGAGCACGGACAGAGGGGGTGCCCAAGAAGGACAGCAATCTGGCAGTCATGCTCCCCCTGCTGCAGCATACTGCCAGGTTTGCTCCAGTGATGAGGAGGGAGGGGATGATGAGGTCACTGACTCAACGTGGGTGCCTGATAGGAGAGAGGAGGAGGCGGCACATCACCAACGAGGCAGGATGCCCTCCAGGGGCCAGCCTAAGGGCAGCACCTTGACTGCATCACACCCCAAAGCTCCACATGTGCAGGGCGCTGCAGTCTCTGCGCGTTATTCAAAAAGTTCTTTGGTGTGGGCCTTTTTTGAGACGAGTGCATCAGATCGCACTGCTGCTACTTGCAACATATGTCTCAAGCGTATCTCGCGTGGCCAAAACATCTCCTGCTTGGGTACCACATGCTTGACCAGACATATGTTGACCTGCCATGCAGTTCGTTGGCAAGCGTATCTAAAAGACCCACACCAAAGAACAAAGAGGACCTCTCCTTGCTCCTCATCAGCTGAGATCTCCAACCCCACTATACCTTCAGTCCTCTCTGAGACCTGCACTGAGAGGAATGAAGGTGTAGAATTAGGTGTGTCACAGCCAAGTACTTGTGGGCAATCTGCTGTACACCGACATCAGATTGTACCAGGCAAATTTCCCTGCCCCAGCTGCTGCACCGCCGAAAGAAGTTTGCTCCCAGCCATCCACATGCCCAGCGGTTGAATGCTAGCTTGGCAAAATTGCTAGCACTTCAACTGCTGCCTTTTCAGTTGGTAGACTCTACCCCCTTCCGTGAGTTTGTGGAATGTGCGGTTCCTCAGTGGCAGGTACCCAAACGCCACTTTTTCTCACGGAAGGCGATTCCGGCTCTCTACCGGCATGTGGAAGGCAATGTCCATGCCTCGCTGGACAGGGCAGTCAGCGGTAAGGTGCATATTACCGCTGACTCATGGTCCAGCAGGCATGGACAGGGACGTTACCTATGTTTCACGGCGCATTGGGTGACTCTGCTGGCAGCTGTGAAGGATGCAGGACAAGGTGCAGTAGTGTTGGAGGTTGTTCCGCCACCACACCTCCAAAATGCTAATGATTGTGACACACCTCTCTCCTCCACCCCCTCCTCCTCTTCTTCCTCCATGGCCTCTTCCTGTGCTTTGTCCTCAGAACCAGCAGTGCTCCGTAGCCGTTCAAGGGGCTACGCAAGTACGCAGGCCAAAAGATGCCATGCGGTGCTTGAGCTGGTGTGCTTGGGGGACAGGAGCCACACTGGGGCAGAGGTTCTGTCAGCTCTGCAGAGGCAGGTTCAGAGGTGGTTGACGCCACGCCAACTTAAGGCAGGAATGGTGGTTTGCGACAATGGCACCAACCTCCTCTCTGCCCTCCGACAGGGACAAATGACCCATGTGCCCTGTTTGGCTCACGTCCTTAACTTGGTGGTGCAGCGGTTCTTGGGCAGGTACCCGGGCTTACAGGATGTCCTGAGGCAGGCCAGGAAGGTCTTTGTGCATTTCCGCCGGTCATATAATGCCAGTGCTCGGCTGACGGACCTCCAAAAGGAGTTTAACCTGCCCAAGAACCTCCTAATCTGTGACATGCCCACCAGGTGGAACTCAACGTTGGCCATGCTGCAGTGGCTGCAAACGCAGCAGAGGGCCATCAATGAGTACCTGTGCGACTATGGCACCAGGACAGGGTCAGGGGAGCTTGTTTTTTTTTCCCCACGCCAGTGGGCCATGATCAGGGATGCATGCACTGTCCTATCACCATTTGAGGAGGCCACAAGGATGGTGAGCAGTGACAGTGCATGCATCAGTGACACTGTCCCCCTTGTCCACCTGTTGGAGCACACGCTGCGTGGAATAATGGACAGGGCACTTGAGGCAGAACAGAGGCAGGAAGAGGAGGACTTCCTTAGCTCTCAAGGCCCCCTTTATCCAGACAGTGTTCCTGCGTGCCCGCCGATCATACAGGAGGAGGAGGAGGAGGAGGAGGAGGAGGAAGATTGTGTCAGTATGGAGGTGGAGCCTGGCACTCAGCATCAGCAGCAGTCTTTAAGGGATCAGTCCCAAGAAACACATGGACTTGTATGTGGCTGGGAGGAGGTGGCTGCGGACCATGTCGTCCTTAGTGACCCAGAGGACTCCGGACCCAATGCCTCAGCAAACCTACGCTGCATGGCCTCCCTGATCCTGCAAAGCCTGCGTAAGGATCCTCATATTCGTGGTATCAAGGAGAAGGACCAATACTGGCTGGCAACCCTCCTTGATCCACGTTACAAGGGTAAGGTTGCGGACCTTATCTTGCCATCGCAGAGGGAGCAGAGGATGAAACATCTTCGGGAGGCCTTGCAGAAAGGTCTGTGCAATGCGTTCCCAGAGACTGGAAGGTTACAAACTCCTGTTTCTGGACAACGTGTTGCTGAGGCTTCGGTCAGTCAAAGAAGGAGCGGTGGAGAAGGTGGTCGTCTGACCGATGCGCTTTTGGTCCGCAGCCCCAAGGTATGATCGGTTCCAGCAACCATCGCCAGCGTCTGTTTTACATGGTGCAGGAATACCTAGGGGCAAGATCTGACTTGGACACCTTTCCCACCGAAAATCCTCTGGGTCACTGGGTCTTGAGGATGGATCACTGGCCAGAGCTTGCACAGTATGCAATTGAGCTACTGGCCTGTCCTGCATCCAGCGTTCTTTCGGAACGCACATTCAGTGCTGCTGGAGGCTTTGTAACCGATCACAGGGTGCATCTGTCCACCGACTCGGTCGATCGACTGACATTCATAAAAATGAATCAGTCTTGGATCACCACCAGCTACCAAGCACCTGATGCTGATGTAATGATGAATATATTTTTTTTAAATCTCAGATCCCTTCAAAGACTGCCTATGCTGATGCTGAGTGACTATCCCTGAGTAATTATCCTCTTCCTCCTCAATCATCACGCTGATAGCTTGTAAGAACATTTTTGGTTCTGGGCGCCACCACCAGTGCCCAAGGCCCAATTTTTCAGCCCCTGTTTAACAGGGGCGTGTAATTACAATTTTTGATGCAATACTTTGCAGCTGGGCTCCTTTCTGCGTTACAACTAGAGTATCTGTGAGGGGTTGCAGTGTTGTGGCACCAGCACCAGTGCCTAAGGCCCAATTTTTCAGCCTCTGTTCAACAGGGGCATGTAATTACAATTCTTGATCTAATATTTCACAGCAGGGCCCATTTCTGCACCCACCAAGAGCGAGTGAGGACTTACAGTGTTGTGGCACCACCACCACCAAAGGCCCAATTTTTCTGCCCTTGTTCAACAGGGGCATGTAATTACAATTCTTGATCTAATATTTCACAGCAGGGCCCTGTGAGGGCTTACAGTGTTGTGGCCACAACAACACCTAAGGCCCAAATTTCTGCTGAGTATATAGGGCAGGCCCCTACTTTCAAACATCTAACTTACAAACGACTCCTACTTGCAAACAGAAGGAGACAACAGGAAGTGAGATTAAATCTACCCCTAGGAAGGGAAATTCTCTCCTGTAAGAGTTAATATGGGAAAAACATTTCTCCTTCCCACTGATGCTTTCCAATCCTTGTTCCACAAAAAACCCCAAATTTTCAAAAAACATTTGTCATTGGGACAAAAAGTGAGGTGAAATCTTCTGAAGAGGAGGAAAGACAGCAAAACAAATGTCACAGGGGTGATAATCCTTCCCTATGTTTTCCAAAAAGCTTAAAAAAGATTTTTTGGCTGGAGCTAAACACGTTAAAAATGTACCCGTTAAAAATTACAAACAGATTCTACTTAACAACAAACCTACAGTCCCTGTCTTGTTTGCACCACCTGTATACTGCTGTTCAGAGTATATAGGGCCTGGTGGCCCCACACCTTTCCTTTTTTTAATTTGGGTGCGGGGTTCCCCTTAATATCCATACAAGACCCAAAGGGCCTGGTAATGGTCTGGGGGGTACCCATGCCGTTTGTCTCACTGATTTTCATCCATATTGCCAGGACCCGACATTACATTAAACCCGCAAGCAGTTTTAAATGAGATTTTTTCCTTTAAAAATGACATTTTGTGCAGGGACTGTTCTAAACACGGGAAACACGTGCCACTTTACAGGCATACTATAGACACACCCCAGGTACGATATTTAAAGGAATATTTCACTTTTTTTTTTTTTTACTTTAAGCATCATTACAAGTCCCCTGGGGTAGGACCCGGGTCCCCAAACCCTTTTTAGGACAATACCATACAAATTAGCCTTTAAAATGAGCACTTTTGATTTCGAACGTTCGAGTCCCATAGACGTCAATGGGGTTCTAACGTTCGTGCGAATTTTCGGTCCGTTCGCAGGTTCTGGTGCGAACCGAACCAGGGGGTGTTCGGCCTACTGATCTGCAAGTAGCTGTAAAATGTATTGTACGGTACTCCATATTCTAATCTCAACTCCGTAAAGGATTTTAGTTTATTATCTCTATACAAATGAGCCAGTCTGTGTATTCCGTGGTGTTCCCATATAATATTCCTTTCTATAGACAGTAACTCCCGCAGGGATTTATTATACCAAATAGGTGAAAATTCGGTGAAGCCCCTATACCCCATGGTCTTCTTAACTATCTGCCAAGTTTTAGTTACTAGTTTATATGTTGGCAACTTTCGCTGAAGCGAGCCCGCTTCTAATGCTTCCACCAAGAACTTATGTGGATTACCTTCTAGCATTATTTTATTGCTGGCCCGCGTATCGCCTGGGGGCTCACATCCCCCAATATGCTGTAATTGGGCGGCTAAATAATAGCCATAAGGATGGGGGATTGCCAGTCCTCCTTCACGAGTGGGTCGCTGCAGTGCCTGTAGACTGATCCTGGCCTGGCCTTTTTTCCAAATTAGCTCCCTAAATAAAGAATTTATTTTCAGGAACCATTTTCTCCCAATCCATACCGGGGAGTTATGGAGGATATATAGCAACTGTGGCAACCATATCATTCTAATCAAATTCCTTTGTCCCGCCAAAGATAGGGGAAGCCGGCACCAGATATCGCATTTTTTTTTTTAATTTTACAAGCAGGGGGGCCAAGTTGTCTCGGATGTAATGGTTGGGGTCCTTAGTCATTACTATTCCCAGGTACCTCATCTTATCTGTTATATTTAACCCAGGGATACCGTCAGGGAGGGTACTAGTAGTTGAGTCAATCTGTAGAAGCAATGATTTCTCCCAATTAATTACAAGGCCCGAGATCCTCCCAAATCCTTCTACCAGCTGCATCGTTTTTTCCAAAGATGGTCCCGTGTCACCCAGAAAAACCAAAACGTTGTCTGCGTAAAGCGCAATTCTTTCCTCACCGCCTTTCCTCCTAAAGCCCCGCAGCCCCGATGACCTTCTTATAACCTCCGCCAATGGCTCCATTGCTAGAGCGAATAGGAGGGGTGATAGTGGACACCCCTGCCTTGTGCCCCTTTCAAGCGTTAAACTATCTGAATACTCATTACTAACCTTTAGTTTAGCCGTTGGGTAGCTATACAAGATTTTCACCCAGTTAATAAATGATGGGTCAAACCCAAATCTCTCCATTATCCCCCAGAGATATCCCCATTCTAGGCTGTCAAATGCCTTGGCTATATCCAGAGACATGACAACTCTGGGGTCCTTGCCCTCCACTGGGGTCTGGAAGTTCAAGTATGCCCTTCTAATGTTTACACTAGTAGATCTATGGGGGATGAACCCTGCCTGGTCCGGATGTACCAGATTGGTAATGCATTTACTTAACCTGATTGCTAGCACCTTTGCTAGGATTTTAATATCCAAGCAAAGTAGCGAGATCGTTCTGTATGAAGATACATCCAGTTGATCATTCCCTTCTTTTTGTATAAATATAATATTAGATTCTGTCATCGAGGCAGGCAATCCACCATCTATAGCCGCCTCCTCTAGTGTCCTCAAAAGGGTGGGGAGCAAGACCTCCCCATAATATTTGTAAATCTCCAGGGGGAGTCCATCTGGGCCTGGGGACTTATGGTTAGGCATATCTGCCACTGCCCTCTTTAACTCTTCTAGTGTTATGGGGGATTCTAGGTTATCTTTATCTAATGCAGAAAGGATCGGCAATTCGAGTCCCTCCAGGAATCTGTCCATCTCTCCCCTTACTGTAGCCTGTTTTGACTTGTAAAGAGTACTATAAAAATCAAAAAATATCTCCTTGACTTTCACAGGGTCAGCTGTAATTTCCCCGTTTGGGGACCTGATCGCAGAGATTGTTGAGGATGGAGAATTAGTGCTTGCCAATAGAGCCAGCATTCCGCCCACTCTTTCCCCCTCTTCAAAACACCCCTGTCTCTGAAAAAGTCTTCTGTTCTCAGCGTTTCTAATTGTTACCGCTTTATATTCCTGTTGCTTCCTGGTCCATAACTCCCTTGGCCCTGGGTTGGGGTCCAGCACGTATTGTCTTTCCAACTCCATAACCTCGTTTCTGATGCATTCTCCCTGCGTTCTTAATTTCCTCTTCACCCTTGTTATATGCTGGATTAAGAGCCCCCTAAAAAAGGCCTTTAAGGAGTCCCAGACCACCCCCCTTGACGCTGTACCTGAATTATAAATTATAAACTCTTTTAAACTAGTGGATATTTCTTCCGTACTCCCTATTACCTCCAACCATACTGGATTTACTGTCCAGGGTCTCTGTATTTGTCTATCGTGGTTGTGCACCGTTAGTTTCAGAGGCGAGTGGTCTGATATCCCTCTTGGGCAGTATTCTATCTTGTACACTAGGGGGTGCGCTTCTTTATTGCCTATAGCTAGGTCTATACGGGATTACGGGTTCTCCAGAGGTCGCACCACCCAATCTCCTCTAGGAACTGAGCAAGCCTTCCCTCCTTTGCCCTTTCTGTCCAGGCACCAGGTGGAAGCCTGTCTTGACGACTGTCAAGAACTGCATTAAAGTCCCCAACCAAGATCATCGGAGTACCTATCTTATTCTCGATATATTCCAGCAGACAATGTAGAATTTCCAACTTAAATGGGGGGGGGGGGGATGTATATATTTGCTATAACAAATGCTCTACCCTCTATCAGGCAATGTAAGAAAATGTAGCAACCCAGTGTGTCGATCCGGACATCCCTGCAGGTAAACTCCACCCCTTTTTTAACCAAAATACTCACTCCCCTTGAGTAGGAGTAGACTGAGTGGAATTGCGTTTGAAATCTCCTACCCCTAATTCGTAATTTAGACTCATTCGTCAGGTGCGTCTTCTGCAGGCATATCAGTCCAACACCCTGGGACTCCAGTTCTGAAAATACAGCAGCTCTTTTGACAGGATCACCCATGCCCCTAACATTCCATGAGCTTATACCAACTGTGCTAGACATAAAAAAAAAACAAAAAAAAGATTTGATAAAAGGAGCAACCCAAGAAACAAAAAACCAGAACGAAGACCCAACAAGAAATACAAAATTAGAGCCAGAAGGGGGGGGGGTGGCCCCAGGACAACCATCTTATGCAGTATAGAATATAAACCACTCTTTTGCCCAAGCCACCTAATCAAACATATCAAACTTCTTACTTTAAAATTTGCCATTTGTTTTAACTTATCTGTGATTTCTAAATCAACAAGCAGTGCTATTACTATGATCAGAGGTGTGAGGGGCGAGGGGGGGAGCCTCTGCTTCCCCCCTCCCGTCCCCCCCCCCCCCCCGACCCCCAAAATTCCTCTTCTTTTCTCGTGCGTGTGTAAATAACTCAAACCCTTATATAATTTTTTTCCCTTATCCCACCCCTGCTTCAGTTTAACGTAGTGCTTAGATCCCACATAGGGGATATTTAAACCCTTTACCCAGTGACCCCCCCTACCCCTCCCATGCCTGATTTGGCTAGCCCTGGAGGCCTTTGTTGTGACCCTTGTGCACCCTACAACCCATTCTAACCAATACTTCCATACCCACCCTGCTAATGAATCTACCCTCCCAACATTCTCCACCTGCCCCCCTCCCCCTCCCCCCACCTCTTTTATACCAAATCCCCTGAGGGGAAATATTCTCAAAACTTAAAAAAAAAAAAAAAAAAGAGGAAAACACCCCACAACCTTCATCGTGTACCAGCTCCCATTAAGAGCTCTCACCCTCCAACCATCGCTCCCCCCAACCTCCGGCCCATGCTGAAAAGGAAAAAAAAAAAAAAAAAAAAAAAAAGACAAACCCCCCCCAACCCCACCCCTTAATTAGCATTTAATAATTCAACATTTTTTATTTCCCAGCTCTATAATTTCTTTTTGTTGTCCTCCAACCATGCTGTGGCCCTGTCAGCTGCATCAAAAAAATGAACTGTCCCTAAAGCCTCTACATGTAGGTGCGCTGGATATAACAGTGCATATGGAATTTTATGAGACCGTAGAGCACGTTTAATGTCCATAAATCCTGCCCTTCTTTTTTGCAGGTCCGGAGAGTAGTCAGGATACAATGAAATCCTAATGCCATTATAGAGAATGTCTCCCTTCTCTCTGGATTTTTGCATCAGTGTCACCTTGTCCTTGTAACAGAATAACTTGATAATAATTGGTCTAGGGCGACCCCCAGATGCAGTGGGCCTAGTAGGGATTCGGTGCGCTCTCTCAACGGCAAAAAAATGTGAAAAAATTTCAGTCCCGAAAAGCCCCTTGAGCCAATTTTCCATAAATACCTCAGGGCGGGGGCCCTTCACTTCCCTCTGGGAGACCCATCACCCTGACATTGCATCTGCGCATCCTGTTTTCTATTTCGTCCATTTTATTTCTATATGTTTCAAACTGGGCTTGCATGTTCTTAAATTCTCGTTGCATTGGATGTACTGTATCCTCAACTTGGCTCAGTCTTTCCTCTATGAGAGTGGTCCTCTCTAACACTTTCTGAAGCTCCTGGCCCATAGAGCGTAGTTCTTCCTTGAGGCCCCTTAGCTGATTACACAGATCATTCAGGGATCCTTTACATGAGTTCACCGCAGCCAGTACCTCTTTTAATGTGGGCTCAAGTTCACCAACTGTGCTTAAGTCAGGAGAGGCTCCGCTAGTGGTTACAATACCTTTCTCCAGAGAGTCTATCTCCGGGCTTTTTTTATTTGTTGTTTTAATGCTAGCTGATAATGCAACTGAAGCTGCTGACATTCTGCCACGCTCTTTCTATCCCCAGCCAATCCTGTCTGTGTCTTCTCGTGGGGTAATTGGTTGCTTTTAGCAGGGGAATGCGAAGGGGTATGTGCATATTTTTCTAACGTAGCTGCTGTAGATGCCGGTACCGCTAAATTCCCCTTTTCCTTAGTGGAGCGGTTAGGCTGTACTGTTGAGCTCTCCTGTGGCTGTTGGGGATCCTCACCCTTCTTCCTGGGTATCATTGGGATATAATGTAGTGACAAGATAGAATTTCACCGATTCCTTTGCCCGATTTAATATTCCTGGTCGTTACTACTATCACCCCTTTTATATCCCGCTTTCTAGATAAATATAGCGTTTACAGTCCACAGTTATTACTTGGCTTCTGCACCCCTTAGCGAGTATTCCTTTTTTTTCCTTTCCTTTTACTTTCCTCTATTTTACACTTTTACGCTTCTCCTCTTCTGCTGTATGCTATCAGCAATGTGCTACACAAGCCCACCTTTCTTGCTTCTCGCCTTCCTGGGCTAAAGCCAGATACCCCCGTACCTGTCCTGGAGTATTCAAGGGCTACATACCCTCCTTGCGTACACTCTCGGCGTCCGCCGCTGCTGTAACAGGAGGGATTGGATCACTTTAGCTGGCGCGTCCGGTCTTCCGACTCGTGGCTGAGTCACATGGGATCTTCTCGGCTCTCACGAGAGCCCCGAACGTTGCCGGGTTACGGAACAGGGCAGCGTCAGGAAGGTGCGAGCGACGTAGATTGAGCCGGACGTACAGCAGCACAGCAGTGAGCCGACACCCCGTAGCGGCTTCAAGCACCAGTGTCCTCTGCTCTGCACCGCCTCTCTCACAGGCGGGACGCGACCGGGCCGGACAGGATAGCCACGACCAAGGCTAAGTACACGTGCTGTGTTGGGCAGACAAGTTAGGCAGTAAGCTGGGTTAAACTGCTGGGGATGGGGCTGGCAGCATGGGGGCCGGAGCAAGGAGAGAGCTCACTCACGCCCCCGGCGTCTCTAATTTCTTTATGGAGAATGTCATCTAAATCCATCGTCACCTGACTTTAATTAGCAGCCCTGACCTGCAGCCTACATCCTGTTAACATGATTCTTGGAGCCTGTTGATCCTGTTCCCTGCCTGTTTTCTTGCTCTGGACCCTAAGCCTTGTATCTGACCCGTCCCTCCTGTGATCCATCCATCCTCTCCTGTCATGTTTGTTTCCCTTCTCCAGCTGCTGACCTCCCCTGGCTCTGATTATGATCTCGGTATTTCCCTTACTTGTATATATTTGTTCTGTTATTATTATTTGTGGGGTTCTGTTTTGTATTGGTTGTGGTGCACTGAATGTTATTGGAGGTGGTTGTGTTATATTTATTCATTTATCTTTAATAAATCATTTATATTTTCACTTATACATGTCTGGGTTTCCTCTGTTGCAGTCCACACAGTTCTGGTCTTATCTGGTACATGACAGAATACCAAGGCCATCCCTGGCCAGAAGTGGCTGCACAGAGGAACCATCTTGGTTCTGCTGGCTTTGCTGAAATGAATCCCAATGTGATCCCATATTATGCTCTGCTGGCGTCAGAAAGTGGCGAGTATCTCCGCCAGTCCCTAAAAGAGTGGACCAATGACCAGCTACTTGAGCTCATCCATTTGGCTCACTCCCTGGTTGACCAGGGCTGTATGTTGTTTGGGGATGTGCAGCCTTTGATCCAAATATGTGCTGAGCTAGCCCTGTCCTGTGTTCCTAAGACCAGTGATGATTTTTCTCCCCCTTTCAGTGCTGATCAGGTCTCTGGTGTGGCTGTTAGAGGATGATTCCGCATGCTTTTTTGAGCACTATTTCATCTATTCTCAGCAGAAGCTTTTGGAGTGTATTCACTCAGTACAGACCCTTATTAGACAGGCAGCATGTGATCCGTCCTTTGTCCAACCCATACTCTCAGCATGGTCTGATATGTTACAACCAGCCCCAACCAATCCACAACACACCACCTCTGCCATCAGACACCTACCTGCCCACAAGTCTGTCTCCCCATCACCCACGCCAAACTCAGTTGCAGCTCAGTATACATTGTTCCCAACCAGATACTCATATCCAGTCTCTGCTCCCTGTACCTATCCTGCATTCAACCCACCTGTCTCTTCTCAGCTGCCTACTAATCCACAAAAACTTCCCACAGCTACTGTTATCTCTTCTCCACCATATCCCAATCCTCCTTTCCAGTCAGCTGCACCCCCCACCTACAGAGCTTCAGTGACTAAACCCAAGAAAAAACGAAAGTTTTTTTCAACCAAGACGATCCTGCCAGTAACCCAACCTGCCTCTGCACCAGCTAATCCAATCCAATCCGACGTCCCAGTGCTTGCAACCCAGTCCGACGTCCCAGTGCTTGCAACCCAGTCCGACGTCCCAGTGCTTGCAACCCAGTCCGGCGTCCCAGTGCTTGCAACCCAGTCCGGCGTCCCAGTGCTTGCAACCCAGTCCGGCGTCCCAGTGCTTGCAACCCAGTCCGGCGTCCCAGTGCTTGCAACCCAGTCCGGCGTCCCAGTGCTTGCAACCCAGTCCGGCGTCCCAGTGCTTGCAACCCAGTCCGGCGTCCCAGTGCTTGCAACCCAGTCCGGCGTCCCAGTGCTTGCAACCCAGTCCGGCGTCCCAGTGCTTGCAACCCAGTCCGGCGTCCCAGTGCTTGCAACCCAGTCCGGCGTCCCAGTGCTTGCAACCCAGTCCGGCGTCCCAGTGCTTGCAACCCAGTCCGGCTTCCCAGTGCTTGCAACCCAGTCCGGCTTCCCAGTGCTTGCAACCCAGTCCGGCTTCCCAGTGCTTGCAACCCAGTCCGACGTCCCAGTGCTTGCAACCCAGTCCGACGTCCCAGTGCTTGCAACCCAGTCCGACGTCCCAGTGCTTGCAACCCAGTCCAACGTCCCAGTGCTTGCAACCCAGTCTGTCCGCTGCCCAGCCTGATGTGTTCCTGTCCGCTGTCCAGCCTGATGTGTACCTATCCGCTGCCCAGCTTGAAGTGCCCACTGCCCAGCTTGAAGTGCCCGCTGCCAGCTGGACACCATGGACTTTCCCCAGCAACTGCTAGTTGGAGCGTCCGGAGGTCGCTCCTTTGAGGGGGGGTACTGTCAGGAAAGGTCCCCTCCGCTGGTAATATCTATCATTTGGTGTGCAGTACTGAGGTCCACCAGCAGGTGTCTCCAGGCAGTTTGGAGCTGTCAGAAGAGCTTTTCCCTGCTGGTATTTTGTCACCTTTGGGCCGCAGTACTGGCGTCCACCAGCGGAGGGATCCTGGCAGTATGGAGCAGGTATTCCCCTCTGCAGACAGGTGTCACCTGACTTTAATTAGCAGCTGCAGTATAAATACCCGGCAGGTGCACACTCATCTGGCCTTGGTATTGTCCTTGAGCCCTGACCTGCAGCCTGCATCCTGTTAACCTGATTCCTGTACCTGAGACCTGATTCCTGGAGCCTGTTGATCCTGTTCCCTGTCTGTTTCCTTGCTCTGGACCCTGAGCCTTGTATCTGACCTGTCCCTCCTGTGATTCATCCATCCTCTTGTCCTGTTTGTTTCCCTTCCCCAGCTGCGGACCTCCCGTTGACGACCCTGGCCTGGCTCCGTTTATGATCTCGGTATTTCCCTTACTTGTATATATTTGTTATTATTATTTGTGGGGATCTGTTTTGTATTGGTTGTGGTGCACTGAGTGTTATTGGAGGTGGTTGTGTTATATTTATCTTTAATAAATCATTTATATTTTCACTTATACATGTCTGGGTTTCCTCTGTTGCAGTCCACACAGTTCTGGTCTTATCTGGTACATGACAACCTTACACATTAGCCGGGTGTGGGGAACTGTGTCAAAGGCTTTTGCAAAATCCAGGTATACCACGTCCACAGCCACCCCTCTGTTAGTAATAGTTAGGCGTTAAACTTCATTGTATTTGTCCCAGGAGCCCTAGTTTGTATCACGTTATAAGGTTTTATACTTTTGTTTTAGATAATTGATATTTTGTATTCAGTTGTTTGGGGGTTTGAGCTCAGGACACAGAATGAGGTAATATTATCATTTCCACATTTGTTCATATTGTTCTAGATAGCACTGCTACTTCCATTATATGTTTTTCTCATATATATATATATATATATATATATATATATATATATATATATATATATATATATATATATATATATATATATATATATATATTTTTTTTTTATCCATTGTTGATTTTCAGTAAGAAAATGTGGTGTGACAGCGTTATAGATAATCTACTCTGGATGATTTGTGCCGGGTTGCTGACATTACCATTTGTAAGAGCTTCCGCCTCCAGTAACATGGCAGCCCTTAAGTGAATAACGAAGTTAGCGGAGAGTTGGCAGTTCCCTCTAGTGTTTGATTACTATGAGCTTATATAATTCAGTTACCATTGTTCACTGCTACCTCTATTGCCCCAGTGACGATGTTCATTAGGACGAAATGTGTAGGGCAGAGAGTTTCAGTGGCGACGTCATCTCGCCCGACTGGGCACAGGACGCTTTAGGTACTTGATGCTAGTTTTACTGCTTTTATGTGTAAGTAGATTACCTTTATAAAATGAATATGATTTTTGGATACTGCACAATGAGAATTCCTCTCTCTCTCTGCATGTGATTGTTTGATCCCACTTGTGGCTGCGAGTGTATTGCCCTGCTTTTGTTGTCTGATGGCGGTCTGAGAAGCAACCAAGGGGATGGTGTACTGCTGCCAGGTATGCTTAGTGAACCTGAGCCAGAGCGGATCCATCAATCCATCCATCCATCTGAAGCGCAGCCAGACCATTTAAGGAGGTCTTTGTACACTGCATTGAAAAAGTATTCATACCCATTGAAATTTTCCACATTTTGTCATGTTACAACCAAAAACATAAATGTATTTTATTGGGATTTTATGTGATAGACCAACAACATAATTGTGAAGTGGACAGAAAATGATCAATGGTTTTCACATTTTTTTACAAATAAATATCTGAAAAGTGTGGCGTGCATTTGTATTCAGCCCCCTCTACTCTGATACCCCTAACTAAAATCTAGTGGAACCAATTGCCTTCAGAAGTCACCTAATTAGTAAATAAATAGAGTCCACCTGTGTATAATTTAATCTCAGTATAAATACAGCTGTTCTGTGAAGCCCTCGGAGGTTTGTTAGAGAACCTTAGTGAAAAAAACACACCAGACAGGTCAGGGATAAAGTTGTGGAGAAATTTAAAGCAGGGTTAGGTTATAAAAAAATATCCCAAGCTTGGAACATCATACGGAGCACTGTTCAATCCATTATCCGAAAATGGAAAGAGTATGGCACAACTGCAAACCTACCAAGACATGGCCGTCCACCTAAACTGACAGGCCGGGCAAGGAGAGCATTAATCAGAGAAGCAGCCAAAAGGCCCATGGTAACTCTGGAGGAACTGCAGAGATCCACAGCTCAGGTGGGAGAATCTATCCACAGGAAGAGTGACAAGAAGAAAGCCATTGTTGAAAGGAAGCCATAAGAAGTCCCGTTTGCAGTTTGCGAGCAGCCATGTGGGGGACACAGCAACATATGGAAAAAGGTGCTCTGGTCAGATGAGACAAAAATGTAACTTTTTGTCATAAAAGCAAAATGTGCAGTGTTAGTTTTCCACCACACATCACCCTGAACACACCATCCCAACCATGAAACATGGTGGTGGCAGCATCATGTGTGGGGATACTTTTCTTCTTTAGCAGGGACAGGGAAGCCGAATGGAGCCAAATACAATGCTATCTTAGAAGAAAACCTGTTAGAGTCTGCAAAAGACTTGAGACTGGGGCGGAGGTTCACCTTCCAGCATTACAACTACCCTAAACATACAGCCAGAGCTACAATGGAATGGTTTAGATCAAAGCATATTCTTGTGTTAGAATGGCCCAGTCAAAGTCCAGACCTAAATCCAATTCAAAATCTGTGGCAAGACCTGAAAATTAAGGTAAATATTTATTCCTGTGCTACCATGTATGGGAGGATCAGGATGGAACTGCTGCAAGCACCGAATAGGGGTCAATCCATACCCATATGTAGTAAATAGTGTGAGGGTTGGTGCTGTGCTGTTCACAGATACAGTGATTCAAATAGTGAGAGAGAGAATCGTGCTGCTAAAGGTAGCAGTACACATAAAACAAATGCAATTTCATACAAATAATAAATGGCAAATGTGACTCGTATCAAAGTGCACAGTGCATGATAAATTACTGAGACTGATATCAAAGTGCAAGGTGCATGATAAATGCTAAAAGTGCAATATTACTTCTGTATCTTAGATATGTGCAAGAAAAATATATAAAAAACAATATCAACTGTGCAAAAATACGCAAATAATTTATTGTGCAAAGTGCAAATATCTTGTGCAAAATAGAAAATAAAAATCAAGTCCAATGCTGTGCAAAAATGCAATAATACTGTGTGCAATGCAATAAAGTCCAACTGAACTATGCAAATTGCAATAGATTTCTTTCTTCTTTGTACAATAAATATTCAAATGTGCCAAACACAAGGTGCTGAGGAATGTATGTCTCCTCTTCGTGCAAAAATACACACTAGTGAGAGTGGCCTCTTACCTTGCGGTAAGTATATAATCGCTATATGTATAGATCAGTAATCGCTGCTTCTCCCTTATGTTCCTGGATAGGTCGGGCTCTGTAAACTGTCTTTGTCTCTCGATGTTAGCACAGAGAGGTAATAAGAGAAGAAAGAGGGGGGTTCCAGATAGTGTAGTATGTTTAAACAACGTAGTTTTATTAATAAACAAACTCAGGGTACTCACATAACAAATGGATTAAAAGGACCTTGCTCCATGAGCAGTGAGGCAAGAGGCCACTCTCACTAGTGTTTATTTTTGCACGAAGAGGAGACATACATTCCTCAGCACCTTGTGTTTGGCACATTTGAATATTTATTGCACAAAGAAGAAAGAAATCTATTGCAATTTGCATAGTTCAACTGGACTTTATTGCATTGCACACAGTATTATTGCATTTTTGCACAGCATTGGACTTGATTTTTATTTTTATTTTCCATTTTGCACATTTTGCACAAGATATTTGCACTTTGCACAAGAAATTATTTGCGTATTTTTGCATAGTTGATATTGTTTTTTATATATTTTTCTTGAACATATCTAAGATACAGAAGTAATATTGCACTTTTAGCATTTATCGTGCACTTTGCTATCAGTCTCAGTAATTTATCATGCACTGTGCACTTTGATACCAGTCACATTTGCCATTTATTATTTGTATGAAATTGCATTTGTTTTATGTGTACTGCTACCTTTAGCAGCACGATTCTCTCTCTCTATTTGAATTATCTGTGAACAGCGCAGCACCATCCCTCACTCTTATGCCCTGTACACACGGTCGGACATTCCGACAACAAAATCCATGGATTTTTTCTGACGGATGTTGGCTCAAACTTGTTCTGCATACACACGGTCGCACAAAGTTGTTGGAAAATCCGATCGTTCTGAACATGGTGATGTACAACACGTACGTCGGGACTATAAACGTGGCAGTAGCCAATAGCTTTCATCTCTTAATTTAATCTGAGCATGCGTGGCACTTTGTGCGTCGGAATTGTCCACACGCGGTTGGAATTTACGCAAATGGATTTTGTTGTCGGAAAATTTTATAGCCTGCTCTCAAACTTTGTGTGTCGGAAATTCCGATAGAAAAAGTCCGATGGAGCCAACACACAGTCAGAATTTCCGACAACAAGCTCCGATCGCACATATTCCGTCGGAAAGTCCGACCGTGTGTACAGGGCATAAGACCTGAAAATTGCTGTTCACAGATGCTTCCTATCCAATCTGACAGCGCTTGAGCTGTTTTGCAAAGAATAATGAGGAAAAATGTCACTCTAGATGTGCAAAGCTGGTAGAGACATCCCCCAAAAGATCTGCAGCTGTAATTGCAGCCAAATGTGGTTCTACAAACTATTGACTTTTGAACTTTTTGAATTTTTTCTTTTGAACTGTTGCAGTATTTTAAGAATTATGGGACAATTAATTTATATGCCCTTTAATTTTGTATTTTTTGTTTTATTGATCCACTTAATTATGCATATCATTTGTTTATGAATTATGTAAGGCACTGTATATGCACTTTATGACAGCAACACGCCCTGTTTTTTATTTGATATTAGTCAGTAGGGATGAGCTTCGAGTTCGAATCGAACGCATGTTCAACTCGAACATCGCATGTTCGACTGTTCGTCGAATTTCGAACGTTATGGGCCGTTCGCGCCAAATTTGAGTGGCGAGTCATGGCCCATAATTCTCCCATAAGTCCTATTAGCTACAGTATTTACAGTTAGTGTAGTGCGTCCTCTGCACAGTGTGCACCTAAAGCTACCTGAAGAAAATTGGTGGTGTTCTTCTGATCCTATTAGTACCGCAGGCAGCTGCAGTATTTACAGTTAGTGTAGTGTGTCCTCTGCACAGTGTACACCTAAAGCTATCTGAAGACAGTTGCTGTTCTGATCCTTTTAATACCACAGGCAGGCAGCTACAGTATTTACAGTTAGTGTACTGTGTCCTCTGCACAGTGTGCACCTAAAGCTACCAGAAAACAATTGCTGGTGTTCTCATACTAATAATACTACAGGCAGGCAGTTGATTCTGCTAGCTGCAGTATCAGTATATATATATACATCCCAGCTATGTGCAGCTACATCTCACTGCAGGCCATTAGTATGTCTGGAAGGCCAATAAGGAGAGGCAGACAGTCACAAGCCAATAAAAGAGGGCAAGCAGGCTCTGTGTCTAGAGGCAACAGTACTGGTCGTGGAGATGGTGCATCCTCATCAGCATGTGGCCGTGGGACACGCTTGTCCTTTTTTTCGGCAGCTGGCCGTGTTGAGCTGCAACATGCGGAAGACTTGGTAGAGTGGATGTCCAAGCCGACCTCATCCTCCCCATCCTCTCTCACCCAGGCTCAGGGTACTTTGTCTGGCAAAGCAGCTGCCAACGCGGCCTCTTCCCTCGGCTCAATGGCATCAGTCACTCCTTCCCTAGCCCCACCATGTCCTCCTGAGGAGTCCCCCGAACTGTTTGACCAGTGTTGGGTACATGCTCCAGGAGGATGCCCAGTGTTTTGAAGGCTCTGATGATGGTACCCAGCTAGAGGAAGGCAGTAACGTGAGCCCAGAGAGAGGGGGTGCCCAAGAAGGACAGCAATCTGGCAGTCATGTTCCCCCAGCTGCAGCATACTGCCAGCTTTGCTCCAGTGATGAGGAGAGAGGGGATGATGAGGTCACTGACTCCACTTGGGTGCCTGATAGGAGAGAGGAGGAGGAGGCACAGCTCCAATGAGGCAGGTTGCCCTCCAGGGGCCTGTTTAAGGGCAGCACACCGACTGCATCACACCACAGAGCTTTGCATGTGCAGGGCGCTGCTGTCTCTGCACGTTATTCCAAAAGTTCTTTGGTGTGGGCCTTTTTTGAGACAAGTGCATCAGATCCCACCGCTGCTATTTGCAACATATGTCTCAAGCGTATCTCGCGTGGCCAAAACATCACCCGCTTGGGCACCACACGCTTGACCAGACATATGTCGACCTGCCATGCAGTTTGTTGGCAAGCGTACCTAAAAGACCCACACCAAAGAACAATGCGGACCTCTCCTTGCTCCTCATCACCTGGGATCTCCAACCCCACTATACCTTCAGTCCTCTCTGAAACCTGCACTGAGAGGATAGGTGTAGAATTAGGTGTGTCACAGCCAAGTACTTACGGGCAATCTGCTATCGGTACACCAACGTCAGATTGTACCAGGCAAATTTCCCTGCCCCAGCTGCTGCACCGCTGAAAGAAGTTCGCTCCCAGCCATCCACATGCCCAGCGGGTTGAATGTTAGCTTGGCTAGATTGCTAGCACTTCAACTGCTGCCTTTTCAGTTGGTAGACTCTGCCGCCTTCCGTGATTGTTGGTGGAATGTGCGGTTCCTTAGTGGCAGGTTCCCAAACGCCACTTTTTCTCACGGAAGGCTATTTCGGCTCTCTACCGGCATGTGGAAGGCAATGTCTTGGCCTTGCTGGACAGGGCGGTCAGCGGTAAGGTGCATATTACCATTGACTCATGGTCCAGCAGGCATGGACAGGGACGTTACCCATCTTTCCCCGCGCACTGGGTGACTCTTCTGGCAGCCTGGAAGGATGCAGGACAGGGTGCAGTAGTGTTGGAGGTTGTTCCGCCACCATGCCTCCAAAATTCTACTAGTGGTGATTTTGCCACACCTCTCTCCTCCGTCCCTCTTCTCCTTCCTCCATGGCCTCTTCCTGTGCCGATTTGTCCTCGGAACCAGCGGTGTTCCCTAGGCGTTCAAGGGGCTACGCAAGCACGCAGGCAAAAAGATACCATACATTGCTTGAGCTGGTGTGCTTGGGGAGCTACATAGCACAGAAGGAGCTATGGAGAAGGTGGCCGTCTGACTGATGCATTCAGACAATTTTTTAGTCCGCAGCCCCAAGGTCTGATCGGTTCCAGCAACCATCGCCAGCGTCTGATTCACATGGTGCAGGATTACCTTGGGGCAAGATCAGACTTGGACACCTTTCCCACCGAAAATCCTCTGGGTTACTGGGTCTTGAGGATGGATCACTGGCCAGAGCTTACACAGTATGCAATTGAGCTACTGGCCTGTCCTGCATCCAGCGTTCTTTCGGAACGCACATTCAGTGCTGCTGGAGACTTTGTAACCGATCACAGGGTGCGCCTGTCTACCAAATTGGTCGATCGGCTGACCTTCATAAAACCAAGCACCTGATGGGGATGTAACCGATTGATTTTTTTTTTTTTAATGTGAGATCCCTTCAAGACTGCTTTTGCTGATGCTGAGTGACTATCCTGTTATCCTGAGTCACAATCCTCTTCCTCCTCAATTTTCATGCTGATAGCTTGTAAGAACATTTTTGGTTCTGGGCACCGCCACCAGTGGCCAAGGCCCAATTTTTTTGCCCCTGTTTAACAGGGGCGTGTAATTACAATATTTTGATGCAATACTTTGCAGCAGGGCTCATTCCTGCGTTCCAACTATAGCATCTGTGAGGGGTTGCTGTGTTGTGGCAATTTTTCTTCCCCTGTTTAACTGGTTCAATACAGGGCATTTTCACCCCCTTCCTTCCCAGGCTGTCGCACTTTAAACGACAATTGCGCGGTCGTGCGACGTTGTACCCAAAAAAAATTGACGTCCTTTTTTTCCCCACAAATAGAGCTTTCTTTTGGTGGTATTTGATCACCTCTGCGGTTTTTATTTTTTGCGCTATAAACAAAAGAAGAGCGACAATTTTGAAAAAAACACAATATTTTTTACTTTTTGCTATAATAAATATCCCAATTTTTTTTTAAAAAAAACAAATTTTTTCCTCAGTTTCAGCCGATACGTATTCTTCTACATATTTTTGGTAAAAAAAAAAAAATCGCAATAAGTGTATATTGATTGGTTTGCGCAAAAGTTATAGCGTCTACAAAATACGGGATAGATTTATGGCATTTAAAAAAAATATATATTTATTTATTTTTTTTTACTAGTAATAGCGGCGATCGCAATTTTTTTTCGTGACTGCGACATTATGGTGGACACATCGGACACTTTTGACACATTTTTGGGACCACATTTATACAGCGATCAATCCTATAAAATTGCATTGATTACTGTATAAATGTGACAGGCAGTGAAGGGGTTAACCACTAGGGGGACACAAGGGGTTAAATATGTTTCCTAGGGAATGAGTCTAACTGTAGGGGGCGGGGACGTACAAGGGGAGGAGACCGATCAGTGTTCCTCTGTACTGGGAACACAGATTGGTCTCCTCTCACCTGACAGGACGTGGATCTGTGTGTTTACACACACAGATCCACGGTCCAGCCCGGTTAACGGGCAATCGCAGGTGCCCGGTGGACATCGCGGCCACCGGTCACACGCACCGGGTCCCAAGCAACGCGGCGGGCGCGTGCGCCCCCTAGGCGGCCGGGAAGCCCAGGCCATCATATGACGTCCACCCAGGATGGGAGATCCCATCTGTGGACGTCATATTACTATGGCCGGGTAGCGAAGTGGTTAACAGGGGCATGTAATTACAATTTTTGATGCAATATTTTGCAGCAGGGCTCATTCCTGCACTCCAACTATAGCATCTGTAAGGGGCTGCAGTGTTGTGGCACCAGTGCCTAAGGCCCAATTTTTCTGCCCCTTTTCAATAGGGACATGTAATTACAATTCTTGATCTAATATTTCACAGCAGGGCCCATTCCTGCGCCCACCAAGAGTAACTGTGAGGGCTTACAGTGTCGTGGCAACACCACCACCAAAGGCCCAATTTTTCTGCCCCTGTTCAACAGGTGCATGTAATTACAATTCTTGATCTAATATTTCACAGCAGGGCCTGTTCCTGCGTCCACCAAGAGTAGCTGTGGGGGCTTACAGTGTTGTGGCAACACCAACACCTAAGGCCCCAATTTCTACAGAGTATATAGGGCAGGCCCCTACTTTCACACATCGAACTTACAAACGACTCCTACTTGCAAACGGAAGGAGACAACAGGAAGTGAGATGAAATCTACCCCTAAGAAAGGAAATTCTCTCCTGTAAGAGTTAATATGGGAAAAACATGTCTCATCTTCACTGATGCTTTATCACCAATCCTTGTTTAACTAAAAACCCCAAATTTTCAAAAAACATTTGTCATTGGGACAGAAAGTGAGGTGAAATCTTCTGAAGAGGTGCACAGACAACAAAACAAATGTTACAGGGGTGATAACCCTTCCCTAGGTTTTCCAAAAAGCTTAAAAACAGATTTTTTTGGCTGGAGCTACACTTTAAAAATGTGCCAGATTCTACAAACAGATTCTACTTAACAACAAACCTACAGTCCCTGTCTTGTTTGCACCGCCTTTATACTGCTGTTCAGAGTATATAGGACCTGGGGGCCCCACGCCTTTCCTTTTTTTAATTTGGGTGTGGGGTTCCCTTTAATACCCATACAAGACCCAAAGGGCCTGGTAATGGACTGGGGGGGGGGTGTACCCATGCCATTTGTCTCACTGATTTTCATCCATATTGCCGGGACCAGACAATACATTAAAGCCACAAATCGTAATGGGGGAATAATCTTAAAGAAAAACCTCCATAGAAAATAGGTAAACTTCACTTAGTAGAAAGAAGAGGTCCATCACATAAGGACACTGGCAAAAAACTTGGATATAAGTGGGAGTGAGAGTTTATATAGGGGAAAGGTCCCTTTTTTTTCTTTTTTTCAGTGTTCAATCACTGGAAAGTAATGCATATAAACCATGATTAAAGACTACAAATCCTGTGTCCTGTACTGTATGAGAAAATGCAGTTTCTGCAAAACAGAAAATACCAAGTTCAAGTCCCATGGCGACATTGCGGGTCTAACAGAAGGAGACACATGCATAACATTAAAGTGTAAGAAATGGGAGGCCGGTAGATGCTGAAAAAATGACCACCAATGCCTCCGGTGGGTGGTCCCATTTCACATTTCCACGCTAGATGGAGCTTAGATTGGTATCGTGGCATGTGCGTGGTTTGAACAGTCGCTTCAAAAGAGCACTTATGTTTAAGTATCTGCAAGCACATAAGCCACATATCCTATTTCTTCAGCAGACCCATCTTGGCCCTCCGTAGCAGATGGGTGAGACAGTCTTTCCATGCCACATATTCTAACTATGCCAGAGGGGTGTCCATTCTCCTGAACAGATCTCTGAACTGCCAGGTGGAACATGTTGTTTTGGACCCTGGGGGACAGTTAGTCATATTGCTGTTGTCCATAGAGTCCCAGATGTTCGCCTTTGTGAACATATATGTTCCGCCCCCTTTTTCCACGTCTATACTCTACGCGATGTATGACAAACTGGCTCCCTATATGGTCACTAGACTCATCATAGCAGGGGATTTTATTGGCATTCTGGACCGGACTTTGGACACCTCTAATCCAACCAGGCTGCCGGACCCCGAATTGGGGCAATGGGCCTCGGCCCTGCAGCTTACAGAGGTCTGGAGATAGAAAAATCCACAAACACATCGCTACTCCCACTTATCTGTGTTATCCTCTTCATTCCCTGTGGAGCGAGGCACCCGACAAGGGTGTCCTCTATCGCCCGCCCTTTTCTCCCTGATGGTCGAGCCCCTGGCTGTTGTACTACGGTCCTCGGATGCTGTCGGGGGGTGCGGGTCGGATCCCTGGAGGAAAAGATAGCACTTTATGCTGATGATATTATCCTTTTCTTCCGGGATCTGGGGCACTCCCTCCGGGCAGCGTTAGAGCTCCTCTCACAATTCGCTGACATGTCAGGACTAAGAGTTAACTGGGACATGTCCCAGATCATGCCAGTGGAACTGGGTGCTACACAGTTAGCGGATCCGTCACTTCCACTTTAATGGGCTGAGAGTATAAAATATCTTGGCATCCATATTTCCCCCAGAGTACAGGACTTCTGCAAGCTTAACCTTCTCCCTCTCCTACAAAATTTCCAAAATAGGTTGAAAGCATGAGCTAACCTCCCCCTCACATTGATTGGAAGGATTAATTTAATTAAAATGAAATTACTACCCCCTCTTCTGTATGTAGTGCGCCATTCACCAATTTGGATACCCAAGACACTTTTTAAGTTGCTAAATTCTCCTATATCCAGTTTTTTTGTGGGGTTCCGGCCCCCCTCGTTTCCGATTGTCCATTCTCCAAAGACCCAGGAGCCAGGGGGGCCTAGCCTGCCCTGATTTCTTCCTTTATTTTATTGCGGTGATGCTTACCCATGCTCACAATTGGCTCATGACGGATGCTACCAATGCAGCAGTTGCCTTGGAGGCTGCCGTTGTGGGGTCATTCGAAGCACTGCGAAATATTTTATTTTGCGGTACTAGGACTCAACATCCCCTAACTATCTCAATGAAAACGGTGCTTAGAGCATGGTCTGGGGAGGCTGGCCCTCGAGTGGCTGATCCCCAGGTGCGTTCCCCAAATACTCCACTATGGATTAATCCCTCTTTACCTGAATTCTATTCCAGCCCGGATCCAGTACTATGGGCGTCACGGGGTATTCGATATTTACATCATATCTGTGAGAATGGTGCACTGCTGACATTTGACCAACTTAAGGATAGATTCGACCTACCCAATGTGTACTTCTTCTGGTTTCTGCAGCTCCGCCACGCCTACAGGGCACAGTTCGGGGGCTCTCCCCTGACCCTTTACCAGTCAAACATGGAGTTGAGAGACATTCATTAAACCTTTATCCACAATTTACAAGGCTCTGTAGCCTACCGTACATCACAGTTTGGAGAGACTTCGTGACTTCTGGGTGTCGGAGTTCCCAGAGTGGGATGGGGAGGATTGGGAGGATATCTGGGACTCCCCCTTTGGACACCTGGTCTATTCTAGAGATTGCTTGATCCAGTTTAAAATATTACACAAGTTTTATTACACTCCATACAGGCTTCACAAAATATACCCGGACTGCACATCACAGTGTTGGTGCTGTCGAGCTGACTCTGTAGGTTTCTTGCACATGATCTGGTCATGCTCCGATGTACAGAATTACTGGTCATTAATTACAACCTTCATCACTGAACTGACCACAATTACTATACCCCACAAGATAGAGATTTGCCTGCTTGGCTTGGTGGAAGCTCTTGCCCCCTGGAGGGCAGTTCGTACACTACTAGGATTGCTTCTCTTCTATGCCAGGAAACTCATACTCAAGTGGAGAGCTCCCACATCTGCCCTTACCCTAAATGCATGGAAATCATTAGTCAACCTTAGAGTAGCCTTATATAAAGAAACACATTCTATTAGAGGACGTCCCTTAAAGTTTCAAAAGGTCTGGAACATATGGCTAGAGTCTGAAGCAACAACTGTAGAACAAGAAGACTCTGTAGGACTATCAGTCTAATTTTATTTACATATGCGGTGATGGTTCCTCTAAATGCCCCCCCAGGGGTGAATTCTGGCTAACCAGGTGCCTATAGCCACCCACTTGTTGTAGGCCCTTTCTTGGGGGATACCTGTCGTATATCACATTTCTATGTAAATTGCTGAGCATTGCACTTATCCTGTTATTTGTATCAGCAAGCTATGGGGTTGTTTTGTTGTTGTTCAACTAGTTTAGGCCAGTATTTATGGTATGATATGCCTTGCCTAATGTTTTTAGTTTTTATGCATCTTGAGCCGGGGAATGCCCAGAGGCTCTGTTATGTAACCTTTTTTTTCTGAAATAAATAAAAAGAATTAAAAAAAAAAAAAGCAGAGACATCACCCTACCGACAAAGTGCCGTATAGTCAAATCTATGGTATTCCCAGTAGTAACCTATGGCTGTGAAAGTTGGACCATTAGGAAGGCTGAACGCCAAAGAATTTACTTCCTTGGACAGCAAGAAGATCAAACCAGTCAGTCAATCTTGAAGGAAATCAACCCTGAATATTAACAAAAGATAAAAGTCTTGCGAGCCACAATAATCCTATGCTCAGTATGCAAACAGTACCATAAAAAAATAAATGTCTAGCAGCAGACGCAGTTCACGTACTCATAACCGTGCAAAGGATATAACATAGAAAGATTTGCAATGCGCTTGATTGTATATCATACAGGGAAATGTCCAGAATCACTAATGAAAAAAATCAGTGCTCATGTATAATGTGCATAATTGTGCAAAAAATATATATATGAAAAAATATATATATAAAAAAATATATATATAAAAAAGGTTTGCGTTGTGCTTAATTAAAATGTCATACGAGATAATATCCAATTTCTCTTATAAAATTAAAAAACAAAATAAAAATAATTTATATCACCCACATACATATAGTATATATATAAACCTGTAAACATTAAAAATATAAAGTGCACACATGCACCTAAATGGTGCCAAATATAATTGTGCGTGAAAAATATATAGTGACAAACTTTAAATAAAACATGCAATGCTCTTATAACGTGCACCATGCAGAAATCTATTGAAATATAGAACATAAACCGCTGAATGCGTTTAAAAAATGCAATCAACAATTTTGATATTAGTGTCCCAAAATAAAAAGTGCTTCCATATCCATAAGAATCAAAAAAACGTCCAAATCCTCCAATGTGCTGAATTCCAGTGCCAAAAAACAACTGTGCTGCGCCTCAGTGCCCCCCACAGTGGTTGCGCTTACCTTGGAGCGTGTGACACAGTGTTTAAATTATGTCAAAACACGCTATGTAGCCACCCCCTGGGCTATATATGGTTAGCTAGATCGATCTCCACTTTGGGTCAGTTTGGCTCCATAGGCATCGTTCATGAAAACGAAAAAAAGACTACATAGTGTGATCCAATTTCAAAAATTTATTTAACAGGCAACTCTCCCACAAATGGGTTACTCACATTTCCTTGGTGCTATTGTGCACCAAACAATCCAAAGCTTTAAAGGGTATATCGGATGGTATGCCGCGGGGTATGCGCTTCTCCCGGCTCAGCTGCTCACTGCTCAGCTGTTCGCTGCTCACTCTGTCCTGGCCCCTCCCCTACGCGTGTTCGACACAGGGAGTCACGTGTCTTCATCAGGGGGATATATTTTTAATGTTTACAGGTTTATATATATACTATATGTATGTGGGTGATATAAATTATTTTTATTTTGTTTTTTAATTTTATAAGAGAAATTGGATATTATCTCGTATGACATTTTAATTAAGCACAACACAAACCTTTTTTATATATATATTTTTTTATATATATATTTTTTCATATATATATTTTTTGCACAATTATGCACATTATACATGAGCACTGATTTTTTTCATTAGTGATTCTGGACATTTCCCTGTATGATATACAATCAAGCGCAACGCAAATCTTTCTATGTTACAACCCTGAATATTCACTGGAAGGCCAGATCCTGAAGGTGAAACTGGAATACTTTGGCCACCTAATGCGAAGAGAGGACTCATTGGAAAAGACTCTGATGCCCACATACTATAGCACAGACCTAGCTACAGTATCTGGCATTGTGCTTGTGAGATAACAAAGGGACAGAAGCACTTCTGTCACCTGTCTGCA
Source organism: Aquarana catesbeiana (assembly GCF_042186555.1). Lineage (NCBI taxonomy): Eukaryota > Metazoa > Chordata > Amphibia > Anura > Ranidae > Aquarana > Aquarana catesbeiana. Next base: position 493,339,595 of record NC_133327.1, read on the forward strand.
GATATACACAGAAACTGCAATGGTTAAACTATTAAAACCTAGGAACCGTTATAGGATAAACTATTAGAACCAGATATTCGCTGCGTCTACTCTGATTGAAATACAACACAAAAGATTCTCCTGCATTGATGGTGATGTGGTCCAATTCTTACTCTACTTCCTGAAAACTCCCCCCTTATCACAGTCCTCCAATCTGGGGTTTCTGACCCAGGTAGCAGGGACTTGGAAGTACTTTTCTATACCAACTAACTTTGTGATAATTACCATGCACCAGCTATTTACGAATACAGACACTAGAGGGAACCAGTTCCCTACATGTGAAAATAGGGATGTCGTACAATAGGGACGTCATACATGTTGTTTTAACAAAGCTGTTTAAAGCAGTCTGAAAGCTTTGCAAATGCTTTGGAAAAATCCTGTTGTATGTACGATTATACAAGCTGAAGCCCATATTTACAAGGCTTCACTGTGCTACCAGCTTTTACAGTATGTACAAAAACTACAGGGGACAGATTTCTGTCTGTGCTAGTTATATACCTAGCCTTAAATTACCATCCAAAAGACAAAACATCATTTCTGCTTTGTGACCCTCTGATTTTGGGAGAAGTTACAGAAAAATTAAAAATACTATAGAGAATAAGTTTGCTTACCAGCTGTACTGATAGTATTTGCTTACAAATACATGCAGAATGTCTCATCACTGCCAATACTGACCTGTATGTTAATGACAAATATAATCAGAACAAAGTAGTAATTAAAAATGAAACAGACTAACTTGTTTAAGACACAAATCTGTTATTAAAAACATACTGCATCATCGTATTAAACCACTGCATACAATTTAAAGTGGTATTTACCTCATTAAAAAAAGAAAAAAAAAAGCTGAGCATGTGCAGCTCTGGCTCAGACCACATTTATGGCACCCACTGTGTGCCGGGGTGATGGGAGTCCCATGCGCATGCACAGGAGTGGCGTCATTGCAGCCCAGCAATTCAAGCAGAACCTGGAAGTAGGAAGACAGGGCGAAGATAGCACTCATGAGATCGGTCACAGTGCAGCACTGCAGGGCACATTATGACAGGCAAGTCTGCCATAATGTGTGATTTTGCAGTACATTCCAGTACATTATGATTTTTTTTATTATTTATTTTAACCACTTGCCTACTGGGCACTTAAACCTCCCTCCTGCCCAGACTAATTTTCAGCTTTCAGTGCTCTCTCACTTTGAATGACAATTAGTCATGTAATACTGTACCCAAATTAATTTTTTGTCCTTTTTTGTCATACAAATAGAGCTTTCTTTTGGTGGTATTTGATCATCTCTGGGTTTATTTTTTGCACTATAAATGAAAAAAGACCGAAAATTTTGAAAAAAAAAAAAAAAACGGAAAATTTATATCAAATACTTACCGTAATTTTCCTTTCCTGATAGGCTCCATGGCAGCATACGTGTGGGGTTAGCCCCGCCTCCATAACTACCCAATAGGATCCCTCTCTCATAAATCTTTACTCTAGGCTGCTATCCATGTTCCGTAACTAGCCTACTCCAGACATTTGGGAGGGAACTACTGCTGCCATGGAGCCTACCAGGAAAGGAAAATTACGGTAAGTATTTGATATAAATTTTCAGTTTTCCTGGCAGGCTCCATGGCAGCATGTGCGTGGGAAATGACCCTCAAAAAACACACCCGGGTGGGCAAAATTTTGAGCAAAGAAACCAAAATTTATTTAACATTGTCAACCGACAATACTTGTAAGCCAAAATTAATGGATGCCAGAGCAGTTGGTTCAACACAGTAGTAACAAATGTGTTGATAGAAGACCAAGAGGCCGCTCTACAAATGATTTCAGGCGCGACGTGCCAAGAAGCTGCCCAGGAGGTCGAGATACTCCGGGTCGAATGAGCCGTCACTGCCTTAGGAGGAGCCAAGGCCTTTGCCCTGTATGCCCTCTGATCTGCACAATCCAGAAAGAAATTGATCTGACCGAAGCCCGCATTCCTTTGTTTTTACCATGGAGAAGGACGAAGAGAAACTCTGATTGTCTGAAAGGAGCCGTAACCTCCAGGTATTGTTTCAGAGTGTGGCCTACGCCAAGAGGATGAACATCTTGATTGTCTGTTTAAAAAGTAGGAAGCACAATCTCTTGGTTTTCATGAAAGACTGAGGTCACTTTAGGGTTTGACCCTAACATGGGGATCGACACTGCTCTGTCTGGCAAAAAAAGTCAGAAAAGGGTCCTCTGAACCTAAATTTCTAATCTGAAACTCTTTTGGCCGAAGTCACAGCTACTAGGAAAGTAGTCTTGAGCGTGAGGTCTCTTGTGGAAAGAGGTTTGTCAGGATCTGATCTGAGATTGGAGAGAAAATCCAAAACAAGAGGGAGGTCCCATTTGGGGAACCTAGGTCTTCTTTGCGGTCTAAACCTGATGGCTCCTTTAAAGAACTGACAGACCTGAGAATGATTTGCGCATGAAACACCTGTGAAGGCCGAGATGGCTCATACTTGCACTCTTAGTGAGCTGACTGCCAGAGACAGGTCAAGTCCTGATTGAAGAAAACTCAGTATGTCTTGGACTGCTGGAGAGTTACAAGGATTTGACCTGGAAGACATATGATCAAAGAACCTGGACCATATACGCTTATATACCCTATTAGTACTTTTACTTCTGGCACTGAGAAGGGTCAGAATAGCTTCCTCAGGGCAACCTAGAGCTTCGAGCCCTCCCCTCTCAAGAACCACACCCTGAGGTGTTGGCAGGATGGACACGTGTGTAACGTCGTGCCTCGAGACAGTAGATCCGGCCTGAGAGGTAGGGGAACTGGGTCTTGATAGCTGAGGAGTGATAACAGAGGGAACCAAGGCCTGTTGGGCCAGAAAGGAATCACTGCAATGATCTCCACCTTCTCTGTTCTGAGCCTCCGGAGAAATTGAAGAATCACCGGTACTGTAGGGAAGGCATAGGCCTTCTGAAACCTCCACTGATCTGAGAGAGCATCTGTCCCATATGCCTGAGGGTCTCTGAACCTCGAATAATATTTGGGCATTTTGTGATTGCATGGGGAAGAAAACAGATCGACCTCTGGAGACACTCCCAGGGTCAGAAGCCACTCGAACACCTCTCTGTGGAGGACCACTTGTTGTCCATTTGAACACGAGATATAAAGTCCGCTTGTACATTCTGAATCCCTGAAATGTAAACCGCAGAGATGTTGGTGAGTTTTTATGAGCCCAGCTCATTATTGGCTCCACTTGCTGTATCAGGGACCAAGCTGCGAGTTCCACCTTGCTTCCTTATGTAAGCCACCGCGGTTGTTTTGTCCAACCTTAACATTCCTGATGAATTCATTATTAGATGGCGAAATGACAGGAGTGCCTGAAAGGCTGCCCTCAGCTCCAGAATGTTGGAGACAATCCCCCGAGAAGGGGAATTCCATCTGCCCTTCCGAAAGGCAGTGAGCGCTCCATCCCCGATTGCTGGCATCCGATGTTATCATGATCCATGAGATGGGAATAATTGAATGGCACTTGCACAGATTTTAACCTTGAAGCCACCAAAGGAGAGATGTTCTCATGGTTGGAGTGAGGAGTATGCGCTGGATTTGGCTGGAAGAATCCCATTGTTGAAAGAACCCTGTTTGGAAGGGCCGTATATGCCATTGGGCCCACTTCACCATAGGGATGGTGGCTGTCATCGTGCCAATTACTTTCAGGCATTGGAGAGCAGAGAGGGGAGACGACGCGAGGGCTACGTGTATTCTGTCTTGAATCACTGCAATCGTCTCTTCTGGAAGGGAGATAGTGCCTTCCACTGCGTTGAAGTGAGCCCCTAGAAACACAAGGGATTGTGTTGCCTCTAGATAGCTCTTCTCTAAATTCAGGAGCCACCCAAATTCTTGCAGGATGGAAATGACTAAGCTCCTGTGCTCCAAAAGTTGGTCTTTGTTCTGAGCTAGGAGAAGTAGGTCGTCTAGATAGTGGTGGAGACGAACCCTTTTGACACGAAGAAGAGCCACAAAAGATAATAGGACCTTGGAAAAGACCCACGGTGACGTCGTTAGACCGAAGGGTAGACACATGAATTGCAGATGCTGGACACCTACCGCAAAGCGGAGGAATAGTTGAAAGTCCGTAGCCACTGGCACGTGGCAGTAGGCATCTTTTAGATCGATTGAAATCAACCAGTCTCCCAGATGTACTGACTGTTGAATTGTCAATAAGGATTCCATTTTGAATTTTTCCTTCCAGATAAAGAAATTGAGATGGGTTAAGTCTATGACTGGTCTCCATGTGCTGTTCTTGAACAGAGAAGAATACATGTCTATGCCTTGTTCGTCTTCTGGAACAGGGATGGCTGCGCCTTGATCCAATAAACAATTCACGTAAGTTAACAGGACCTGCTTTTTCTCTTCTGAATCTGGAAGAGTTGTAGGAACAAATCTGAGTCTTGGGGCGTTGTTGAAGACCCACTTGTGACCAGAGGAGACCGTCTTGATGGTCCAGTAATCCTAGATTGAGGCCACCCAGAAATGCCTGAAGTGGAGAAGATGAGCCCCCACCTGGCATGCCTGAGCGGGCCCAATCTCAAAAGGACTTAGTGGAGTCCTGGTTGCTGGAGGAACCACCTTTTGTGGGTTTTTTGAAAGAGGACTACCTGGATTTCCAGGACCTTGAAAACTCCCAACCAGGTCTGTAGCTGCACGGTTCGCTAGCACGATCAGAATTTTTTCTTCTAGGAAATGAGCGTTTGATTCTGTAGGCATCGGTCCTGAGGGAGGAAACCAGACTCCCTTAAAGGGAATTCGGCATCAAGCTTGTTTGGAAGCCGGATCCGCCAACCATGGACGGAGCCATAAGGCACAACGTGCTGAAACAGCTGCCAACATAACCCGGGACATCAGGCAGATGACATCAATAGAGGCCTCCCCAAGAAAGGCAGACACCAGCCTGATCTACCGGATAGGAGAATCTTTAGCCGTTTCAACAGAGATACCTCTTAAGAACTCATCAACATGGTCAGACCAAGATTCTATAGCTTTGGATACTGCAGCTATCGCAAGTACTGGCTTGCCTGCCATTCCTGATGTCAGGTAAATCCTTTTTAAATCTGAATCAATCCTTCTTTCCAAGGGATCTTCAAAAGATACAGTGTCTTCTAAGGGAAGAGTTACATATCTTACAAGTCTCATAAGTGCTGCATCCACCAAAGGAGCTGACTCAAGGTGTTTTACTTCCTCTTCCTTGAAAGGATACAGTTTCAAGACTTTTGATTGCATGGAACTCTTTTTGTCCATCTTGCTCCATTCATCAGATATGATGTCGCCCAGCTCAGAGAGAAAAAGAAAGTATTGTCGCTTCTTATTGAGCTTGAAGAATTTTCTTTTCTTTGTTTTTTTTTTTTGGGGGGGGGGGGGGGGGGGGAGTGACAGGTTCTTCCCACTTTAGAGCCTCTCTTACTGCTTTCACCAAGGAAGGATCTAAGGCATATCCAAACCCCATTCCAGGATCTTCCAGATCCGATTCGCTATCTGAGATAGGAGCAGAATGGCGACTTGGCTGAGAAGATTCCCATGTCTCGTGTACTAAACCTTCTCCCACTGGAGGGCATAATGGGTCTGATGGGGAATCACGGGGCCGTTGAGCCTCTCTTTCCTGTAGAGATTCTTTCACAACCCGCCTCACCATAGATTCTAAACGCTGGTCTGCACCATCCCTCTCATCTGCGGCTTTAGAGAAGCAGTGATCACAGAGAGATTGGTCTATTGCAACAGGCATCCTGCACCCCCAGCATGACTTTTCTGGTCTCTTACTAGAGTGAGATGAAGGGGGGTGAGGAAGATCTTTACTGCGCTGTTCAGATCTGGAAGGAGACCTACGATGGCTAGACCTGGAGGAAGATTGCCGGTGGTGTGATTTTGATGACCCACTTCCTCTATGGGAACTACGCTGTGGATCAGACCTAGAAGGGCTGTGAGGAAAGAAAACAGAAAAGATAGAGACAGAAATTAGCTAGTGTCCTAAAATCCTACTCTTTCCTTGCACAGGCGGAAAAGCATAACTGCAAACATACCTGTTACAAGCGGGCTGGCCACTAGAGGGCAGTGAGGAATCCATGGTATCAACACAATCAACACAATAGGGAACTGCAGAAACAGATTTACACCTCAGCTGGCTGACAAATAAATCGTACCCCAGACAATAGAGCTTATCTTACCTTGAACTTTCAAGATAGTTGCCCCAGGAAGTCGCCGTAGCACCCATGATCATTCCCGGGGCTCTGTAAGCTTTTAAAATTGGCGCCCATGACGTCATCGACGGTGTCAGACATGAGACGCTCACGCGCATGCATGAACCAAGCCTCATCTTCGTATCGGGTCCGCGCATACACAGAGCGCACACCGGTACATGGAAATTATAGAGAGAGTGGCTGCTGGAACGCAGGAAGCATCAGCGCCAGCTTAGGACACCAGTGATGAGAAAACAATAAGGAATAAAGCACAAACACAAAAACACTGCTGTCATGTATGTATATATAAAACTTACCCCACCACCTACAATCACCTGAGCCGAGGGAGCCGCCACCACACACACACACACACCGGACTTTGTAGCAGATAATGGTCGCCTGGTAACAATAGGCAAACAGACCGTGCGCACATAGATGAACCAATTCCCAATCTTCAGCGCTACTCTGCTGTACACTCCACACCCTGCTTAACAGTCAGGGCCTATCGGAGTAACATAACTTGGCACTCGGCTGATTCGATCGTAGGGAAGTCAACACCTGGTCCTACGGAGGAGGACAAAAAAGGAACATGAATAGCAGCCTAGAGCAAAGACTTATGGGAGAGGGGTCCTATTGGGTAGTTATGGAGGCGGGGCTAACCCCACACGTATGCTGCCATGGAGCCTGTCAGGAAATGAATTTTTATTTGTTTCTGTGATAACATTTAGCAACATATTAATTTTTCTTCATAAATTTTGGCCACAATTTATACTGCTACATATCTTTGGTAAAAATAACCCAAATTAGTGGATATTATTTAGTCTGTGTGAAAGTTAAAAAAAAGAGTCTACAAGCTGTGGTGCAAATCATAAAAAAATGATCACACCTGATGTACTGGTGGCCTATCTCATTTCTTGCAACCTGAACAAGCACAAAGTGCAAATACCCCCTTATTTTAAAATTAGACTTTCCAAGGTATTTAGTAAGATGCATGGTGAGGTTTTGGATGTTGTATGTTTTTTCCACAATTCTTTGCAAAATGAAGTTTTTTTTTTCCACAAAATTGTCATTGTAATAGGTTATTTCTCTCAAATGGCATGTGTATACCACAAATGACACCCCAAAATACATTCTGCTACTCCACCAGAGTATGGCGATACCACATGTGCGAGACTTTCACAGCCTAGCCACATAGGGAGGCCCAACATGCAGGGAGCACCATCAGGTGTTCTAGGAGCATAAATTACACATCTAAAGGAAACGCCCAAAAAATGACCCGATTTTGGAAAGCGAACACTCCAACGTATAATCTATGAGGCCAACGTATAATCTATGAGGCCACGAAGAAGAGCCACAAAAGATAATAGGACCTTGGAAAAGACCCGCGGTGACGTCGTTAGACCGAAGGGTAGACACATGAATTGCAGATGCTGGACACCTACCGCAAAGCGGAGGAATAGTTGAAAGTCCGTAGCCACTGGCACGTGGCAGTAGGCATCTTTTAGATCGATTGAAAAATATGAAAAAAAAATTAAAACAAATTTTTTTTTTTTTTTTACACAAAGTTGTACGTTTATAAGATATTTCCCACACATAGCATAAATGACACCCCAAAATACATTCTGCTACTCCTCCCAAGTATGGCAATACCACATGTGAGACTTTTACACAGCCTGGCCGCATACAGAGGCCCAACATGCAAGGAACACTGTCAGGTGTTCTAGGGCCCATGCACATACCAAGAGTTACACCCCAAAATACATTCTGCTGAGCAAAGGGTAAACAAAAGATTACCTGTGGTTTTAGTAGCTCAGTTGTCCACAGGAGGATAGCACTGGTAAAGGCAGCAGGCAGGGACTTGGTCAGCAAAATCAAACACAATTGTCCAGGCAACAGGCAGGAATACTGTCCACAGTCAGTACAGGCAGCAGACAGGGATACTGTCCATATACAGTCCAGGGTCAGTGCAGGCAGAGATTGTCAGCAGTGCCAAAATATTGGTCCTGGTAGTAGGCAGGAACATGGTCCATTTGGTGTGGTCAGTTCATGTGACAGGCAGAGGCATGATGGCAGAAGTCCTACAGGCAGCAGGCGGAAGTAGGGCCTCGTTCAGGACAGAATGGGTACAGGGGTAGAGGCTTCTCCCACCCAAATCTCTTTGAAGCCTCAGTCTCCAGGCCCTAATCTAGGAATGAGAAAACAAAACAAAATTGTTTTCTTCATCAAGAAAAACAATTCTGGAGCCCCTCACATATGTGAGATCCCTGTGTTATGAATCCCACTAGTCCAGTAGCAGGGTTCAAGATCAGTTCAAGAGGCAGACAAAAAGCACGGCCAAACAGTCCAGGGTTAGTTCCAGATCAGGCAGAGGTATGTACAGAATCGGTAGGCAGAAGCGTGGTCGAACAACAAGCCAAGGTCAGTTACAGAGCAAGCAGAGGCATAAGGGGTGTGAAGGTAAATGGCAGGAAGTGAGGGTTATGTTTACCATACTTCACTAATAATTTACTGAAGTATGGTAACGGCAGAACCAGTCACCTATGCAGAGGCCTGGTCGGGAAGGACATTGGGGACAATAATAAGTGGTGTCTCTTCTAAGTCCTCCTCTGAAGCACACCCAGCATTTTTACTGACTTTTTGGCCTATTTGTCTGGGAGGGATTTTATCGGGAAAGTGGCATCTGGAGAGCCTGCTAATCACATCGGATCAAATGTTTTCTGGTGGGCCATTCGGGAATATAAGGGCAGTGGTGATTTCCTCCTGGTAGCCAAAGGTTTGGGGCTTTCAGTGGAGTTGCTATAGATTACATAGGTGTTGTATATGGCCAAATGAAACAAATAAATGATACTTTTTTATACCACTGGTATGTTCATCTTGTGGCAAGGTAGGGTTCGAGCATTTGGTCGCTGAAGTCGACACACCCCATGAACATATTGTATTCGTGGATACATGTTGGCTTTTGGATTGGGCCACTCCTCCTGGTGATCTCCACAAAGGTATTATTGTGGATCAAAGCCCTTCTGGTTCTTCCTTACGGTGCCACATGCTGGAGTGTTCTTCCTGTGAAGTTCCCAAACGACTTTCCCACTTGATCCAATGTTGTCTGGGCAATTAGGGGGATGCAGTTAGGTGTCATTCCCTTCGTATACCATGAAGGCATATGTATAACCTGTGGCTTGGTCATACAATTTATACAGCTTCACCCCATAGCGGGCCCTTCTGGTGGGAATGAATTGCTTGAAGCCCAGCCTGCCAGTAAATTTGATAAGTGACTCATCCACGCATATGTGTTGGTCTGGGGTAAACAACTAGGGGAAGATTTCAGAAAAATAATTTAGTAGTGGCCACATTTTATAAAGCTTATCATATTTTGGGTCATTTTTGGGAGGGCACTGGGTATTATCATTATAGTGTAGGAACCTCATAATCATGAGATATCTGGTTCTGGGCATTACTGAGGAAAAAATGGGCATGTGGTGGATGGGGAGGGTTGACCAATATGAACGCAATTCATTTTTTTTTGGTTAGTCCCATACAGAATGTAAGGCCCCAAAAAAAATCTTGAACTCCTCCACGGTTAGGGCTCTCCACTCGTAGGGACGGGCATAATAGGACATTGGGTTACTTGCTATGAATTGTTGTGCATACAGGTTGCACTGGGCCACAATTGATGATAGCATGTCCTCAGTAAAAATTAAGGAAAGAAATCTAAATCGGGGAAAAAATTTCTGTGTCCACCTGGACTCCTGGCTGGGTAGTGAAAGGGGGAATGATAGCTTCTCCTGAATTAGGAGGAAGCCACAAGGGGTTCTGAAGGGAATAGTGAAGGCTGGCATGGGACCTAACCCTTTGGGACTGAGGTGACACCCCACTGGTACATGGCCTTTCTTGCCGAGGTACTGCGGTGCTGGTGGATGGCACTGCAGTGCTGGTGGATGGCGCTGCCTCCTCACCAGAACGCCTTCGTCTGGCGGGCGGACTATCATCATCCTCTGTGGCTGCCAGTGTTCCACTGCTTAGGACAGGCTCGTAGTTAATGTCAGACTCAGAATCTGAAGCAGAGAGCTCCCCATTGCTCCAGTTGGCCGCAAGAATATTGTACGCCTCCTCAGCTTAAAATAATTTTCTAGACATTGTTGGTGGGCACTGATGACATGGAAAACTGATGACAAAAGACACTGATGACAGATGGCACTGATGACACATGACACTGATGTGCCACTGATGACAGATGGCACTGATGACACATGACACTGACAGGTGGCACTGATGACAATGATGGGTACTGTGACACTAACAGCAATGGGCACAATTACACAGATGAGCACTGTGACACCAATGGGCACTATTTGGGCACTGTATGTACTGTGTTTTGACTGTAAATTATCAGATGTTAGTTGGCACTCACAAATCTGCAGCAAAAAAGCTCTCCCTTCTCACACTCAGTCTCTGTGTGAAGAGGGAGAGCCATCAATGAGAGATGATCTCATACAGTCAGGTCCATAAATATTGGGACATATACACAATTCTAATCTTTTTGGCTCTATACACCACCACGATGGATTTGAAATAAAACGAACAAGATGTGCTTTAACTGCAGACTTTCAGCTTTAATTTGAGAGTATTTACATCCAAATCAGGTGAACGGTGTAGGAATTACAACAGTTTGTATATGTGCCTCCCACTTTTTAAAGGGACCAAAAGTAATGGGACTCTTTGGTTGCTTTCGCAGTATGCTTCGGGTCATTGTCCATCTGCACTGTGAAGCGGCGTCCAATGAGTTCTGAAGCATTTTGCTGAATATGAGCAGATATTATTGCCCGAAACACTTCAGAATTCATCCTGCTGCTTTTGTCAGCGGTCACATCATCAATAAATACAAGAGAACCAGTTCCATTGGCAGCCATACATGCCCACACCATGACACTACCACCACCATGCTTCACTGATGAGGTGGTATGTTTTGGATCATGAGCAGTTCCTTTCCTTCTCCATACTATTCTCTTCCCATCACTCTGGTACAAGTTGATCTTGGTCTCATCTGTCCATAGAAAGTTGCTCCAGAACTGTGAAGGCTTTTTTAGATGTTGTTTGGCAAACTCTAATCTGGCCTTCCTGTTTTTGAGGCTCACCAATGGTTTACATCTTGTGGTGAACCCTCTGTATTCACTCTGGTGAAGTCTTCTCTTGATTGTTGACTTTGACACACATACACCTACCTCCTGGAGAGTATTTTTGATCTGGCCAACTGTTGTGAAGGGTGTTTTCTTCACCAGGGAAAGAATTCTTCGGTCATTCACCACAGTTGTTTTCCGTGGTCTTCTGGGTCTTTTGGTGTTGCTGAGCTCACCGGTGCGTTCTCTCTTTTTAAGGATGTTCCAAACAGTCGATTTGGCCACACCTAATGTTTTTGCTATCTCTCTGATGGGTTTGTTTTGTTTTTTCAGCCTAACGATGGCTTGCTTCACTGATAGTGACAGCTCTTTGGATCTCATATTGAGAGTCGACAGCAACAGATTCCAAATGCAAATAGCACACTTGAAACAAACTCTGGACCTTTTATCTGCTCCTTGTAAATGGGATAATGAGGGAATAACACACACCTGGCCATGGAACAGCTGAGCAGCCAATTATCCCATTACTTTTGGTATCTTAAAAAGTGGGAGGCACATATACAAACTGTTGTAATTCCTACATCGTTCACCTGATTTGGATGTAAATACCCTCAAATTAAAGCTGAAAGTCTGCAGTTAAAGCACATCTTGTTAATTTCATTTCAAATCCATTGTAGTGGTGTATAGAGCCAAAAAGATTAGAATTGTGTCAATATCCCAATATTTATGGACCTGACTGTATGTTTGAGATCATCTCTCATTGGACACGCCGATCGCAGGGTAAATGGCCGCTGTGATTGGCCATTTACCATGATCTGTGATTGGCTGTGTCCAAGGGACATGGCCAACACAGATTTTCCCTGATGCCCACCCACGGTGGGGTGCAGGGAACAGGTAAACAGGGGAGTGGTTAACTATATCCACATACAGAAAACAAATTCCATATATTCAACATGATTACATTTAGTGAATATGTTTTACATCCCCCCCCATGAATCCTCCCTGCACCCCCCCCGGCCCCTCCATCTGTCCCCATCCAACCCATTATCTGAATTTTCTCCCTTTCTCCCAGTTCTTCCACTTTACCCTGTCTTATCCTCCTACAGCCTTCACATATCTCATCGTTTTTTTAAACGCCTTCCAATCCTTCCATCATTTATCATTCCCTTTATTCCCTCCCCTCCACCATATCTCAAATATTCCATGTTATATGTCTCTTCTACCCTTCCAAACCAATTTTTTATTGTGGGGCTTTCTGTTTCTTGCCAGTATCTTGGTATCTGACTTTTAGCTGCATTGATTAGGTGAGGGATCACAGATTCTTTATATTATTTTATTGAACTTTCTATCCTATGAAACAAGCACGTCCAAGGTTCTTCCAATATCTCTCTTTTGGTAATTGCTTTTATTAACTGTAAGATCTCTTTCCAATAACTTTTTATTTTTGGGCAATCCCACCATAAATGTGCCATCGTTCCCTCTACTTTACATCCCCACCAACAATATGGCGATTTCCCTGTTTGATATTTACTTATTTTGTCTGGGTTTATATACCACCTTGTAAGGCATTTATAGTTCATCTCAGCTGTGTTAGTGTCGACTGTGGAGCTATGTATCAATCTCAAATTTTTTTCCTAGTTTTTGTTTGTTCCCTTGTGTTCCCAATTCGCTTTCCCGTTTTTTTTTTATGAATGGCGGGTCCTCCAGCTCTTCCTCTGCCATTAGAATTTTATAAATCCATGATATACCATTTTTTGTATTTAATGCCATACTCAGCCACTCCAGTGGCCTTAGATGTTCTGCTGATCTTAATGGTTGTGGCAAAGTCATGACATAGTGTTTCAACTGGTGGTACCACCATTCATCATTCACCATCAACTCTGTCTTGTGTTTTAATTCTTGAAATGTGCATATTTTTCCCCTTTTGTGTTATATCCTTTCATCGTGCATTTTCATTTTTTATCCAATCTCCAAATAATTTCTCTTTTCCCGCTATAAAATAATTTGTTTCTTTCAATGGTATTAGTGGAGAATTATATTTCCATTTACCTCATTTAGGTTTTAGATCCCAAATTCTAAATACATTTCGTGCCAATGCATGTGTATTCTCATCCAGTGCTTCTATATTGAGGTGGAATCCAAATAATTCTACCCAACCATGTATCACTCATTACGGTCTCGATTTGTACTTATCTTTTTTTCATTTTTCTCCCTTGTCTACTCCATTACTCGTGAAATTAACACAGCATTATAGTATTTTTTAAAGTCTGGTACCTTTAGCCCACCTTGCGTTTTATCTCTCCTTAATACCAAGAATGTAATGCTCGGTTTCCTATTCTGCCAAATGAACTTAGTTATTATATTTTTTAATGTTTTAAAATATATGTCTGAGGTAGGGGTATAAGCAACATTTGAAAATTGTACATAACTTTCGGTACTATTACCATATTTATGGTATTTATTCATCCAATCCATGAGAGGGGTCTTGTTATTTTTCTTATCCGTTCTTATTTCATTTAATAGTGGGATGTAGTTTACCTGTTATAATTTCCCTGGGGATGTTAATCTTATTCTTAGATATTTTAGTTCTGTCTTCCTTATGAATTGAAATTCATGCTGTAAACACTGCTCTTCCTGCTTATTCACATTTATATTTAAGATCTCGGTTTTTAGAAATACAAAATACATCGTCAGCGTAAGCTGCTATTTTATGTTCCTCCTCTCCTATCTTAATTCCTCTTATGTCTGGGTTGTTCCTTATTGTTGCCAGCAGGGGTTCTAATGATAGTACAAATAATAGGGGTGATAGGGGACATCCCTGTCTCGTTCCGTTGTACATCTCAAAGAGGGAAGATAAAGTTCCGTTGACCTTCACATTTGCAGTAGGATGCTTATATAATATTTTAATCCATTGGACCATCCTTGGGCCCATCCCCATGGCTTCCAATGTGTTCATCGTGAATCCCCAGTCTACCCTGTCAACCGCTTTTTCAGCGTCAATCGACAGGAGTAGACCTGGGGTATCTTCCTCTTTAATTTTCTGAAGCAAGAGCAATGTTCTCACCCCATTGTCTCTCCCTTCTCCGCCGGGGATGAAACCCACTTGGTAAGCATGTACCAAAATCGATCATCAGATCTTTCATCCTGGTAGCTAATACTTTTGTGAATAATTTTGTGTCCGTGTTCAACAGAGATATTGGTCTGTAACTTGAACATAGTGTACTGTCTTTTCTCTCCTTTGGGATGATTGTAATTGAGGCCGACCGGGCTTCTCTTCCCATCTCATAATTTGTTCCCAATTCGTTCATATATGAACATAATTTAGGCAATAGGTTTTCTTTAAATTTTTTGTAATAGTAAGTCGGAAACCTGTCAGGCCCTGGATTTTTTCCCCTTCTGTTATGGGTTTTTCTAATGTGATTAGCTTATTCTCGGCTACTTGAGGTAGTCTGGCACATTTCAAGAACTCTCATCTTTTCCAATCTTGCTATTTCTTGTTGACCCTTTTGTTTTATCGAGTATCGGGACCCATAATAGTTCTGGAACACTTTCGCTATTTCTATTGTTGAAAATACCATCTCCCCAGTACTATTCTGTATTTTTTCTATATATGTTTAATGATTTTTTTCCTTCAATATTCTTTCCAGATGTTCCCCATAAATATCTTTCTTTTGAAATTCTATTGAAGTCCTTCCTCATCCCCTATTCCAATAGGTCATTTAGTTCATTCCTTTTTACCACTAGTGCCTGGAGCCACTCCCCTTCTCTCTCTTTTTTATGCCTCTGTTCTAATTCATGGACTTCTTTAATGTTTCCATCTTTTTTTTCCCTTTCCTTTTTTTTCCCTTGATCCTATCTCTAACAGGATGCCCCTAATATAGGCCTTATTGGCCTCCAAAAGGGTGGCCCCATTATCTCTTGTGTCATTTTAAAATATTGTTCTATTTCTTCTTTTATTTTCTCTTCCTCTTCTTTACCCTGTATTAGTTCTTCATTTAATCTCCATGAGTTTAATTGTCTTTGGGCACCTGGTATCTTCATTTCTATGCTCACCAGGTCTGACAGGGTTGTTATTTAAATATTCGTCTTAGTCACCAACTCTAGTAACCTGTGTTCAACCATTATATAAATCAATCCTCGAGTACGTCGTGTGCAACTGTACATTCCTAGTCTCCTGTGCCCGTGACGTATTATCAATACTTGGTTCCGAGCAAAAATTTAGGTCTCCTGTCATAATCACACTTCCCTTTTTAACCCCTTGCTGACCGGCTCACGCCGATATACGTCGGTAGAATGGCATGTACAGGCATATTTAAGACGCGGCATTTTGGGCGCGCATGCACTCGCCGCCAGCTCCGTGAGTGTGATTGCGGGTCCCATGGACTCGATGTCCGCGGCGATACCCACGATCATCTCGCGGAGAGGAAGAACGGGGAAATGCAGATGTAAACAAGCATTTCCCCATTCTTCCTAGTGACAGGACACCGATCACAGCTCCCTGTGATCGTGAGCGGTGATCAGTGTCGTGACACACGTAGTCCACCCCCCCCCACAGTTAGATCACATCCCTAGGACACACTTAACCCCTGCAGCAGCCCCTACTGGTTAACCCCTTCACTGCCAGTCACATTTACACAGTAAATCAGTGCATTTTTAATCGCACTGATCGCTGTATAAATGTGAATGGTCCCAAAATAGCACCAAAAGTGTCCGATCTGTCCGCCATAATGTCGCAGTCATGATAAAAATCACAGATCGCCACCATTACTATTAAAAAATATATATTAATAAAAAAGCCATAAATCTATCCCCTATTTTGTAGATGCTATAACTTTTGCGTAAACCCATCAGAAAACGCTTATTACGTTTTTTTGCCAAAAATATGTAGAATAATACGTATCGGCCTATAAACTGAGGAAAAAAATGTTTTTTTTATATATTTTTTGGGGATATTTATTATAGCAAAAAGTAAAAAATGTTGCGTTTTTTTCAAAATTTTCGCTCTTCTTTTGTTTATAACGCAAAAAATAAAAAAACGCAGAAGTGATCAAACAACACCAAAAGAAAGGGGGAAAAAAGGACACCAATTTTGTTTGGGAGCCACGTTGCATGACTGCGCAACTGTCAGTTAAAGCCGAATTGCAAAAAACACTCTGGTCTTTGGCCAGCCAAATGGTCCGTGGCTGAAGTGGTTAAAATCCATTAACTTCCCTATGACCTGCCTCAAATAATTTGTTGGGTTCTTATTGGGGCAATAGATGTTTGCCAGTGTACATTCCATTTCATAAAGTTTTCCTTTTAGGAAGAGGTATCCCCTTCTGGGTTTCTCATCCTTTCCTTCAATATGAACCGCACCCCTCTGGACACTCCAATGGCTACCCCCTTTGCTCTGCTTGTTGTAGAATCCCCATAAAACCATGTTGGGTAGTCTCTCAACAACAGCTTTACATTAGTCTCATGGGAGATATGTGTCTCCTGAAGGATACTACCCCAGCTTTATACTGTTTAACCTCCTTTAAGATTTTATGCCTCTTTGCTGGCGTATTAAGCCCGCAAACATTATATGATATACATTTTATTGATGTCATCTTAGATCACAGCACTCGCTTTCTATCATCTGATGTGGTTCACATAGATAGGGATCTCCGGGCACCCCCCTACCCTCATCCCTCCTTCCCTCCCCCCCGGCCCCTTGCCAGCCCTAGAGCCATGGGTGGAAACGCGATCCGTCTCCACCGATGATTCTCTTATCCTGGGGTGAGACTGACCACGCCACTTTCTTTCCACCTGTTTCTATTCAGTCTCTAGGGTAATTCTTACGTTGTATCTTTGTTTTTAAGTCTTCCTAGCGACTCTGTGCGATTTTTGTAGGGTTGTCCCGATACCGATACTAGTATCGGTACCGATAACGAGCAATTGCCCAAGTACTTGTACTCGGGCAAATGCTCCCGATGCTTCCCCCGATACCTAGAGGACAGCTGTGATCGGCGCGTGGGGGAGTTACAAGATTCTCCCCCAGCGGCTTTCAGCAGCTTTAGTGACATACAGCGGTGATCGGTCACCGCTGACTGTCACTGCATCCTCCTCCATGCCCCCTCCTTTCCTCTGTCCCCCTCCGCTGTCCCCCTCTGTTCCTCTCTCCTTCCCTGTGTCTCTCCGCTGTCCCCTCCATTCCTCTCTCCTTCCCTGTGTCTCTCCGCTGTCCCCTCCGTTCCTCTCTCCTTCCCTGTGCCTCTCCGCTGTCCCCTCCGTTCCTCTCTCCTTCCCTGTGTCTCTCCGCTGTCCCCTCCGTTCCTCTCTCCTTCCCTGTGCCTCTCCGCTGTCCCCTCCGTTCTGCTGTGTCTCTCCGCTGTCCCCCTCCGTTCCTCTCTCCTTCCCTGTGCCTCTCCGCTGTCCCCTCCGTTCCCCTCTCCTTCTCTGTCCCCTCCATTCTGCTGTCTCTCTCCGCTGTGTGAATGGACAGAGTCAGCTGACTCTGTCCATTCACATAACTGAAACATTGTAATCTCCTGTAATCTCCCGATGTGTCAGTTTATGAATGGAGAGGAGCCGCTGTCTTCTCTCCATTCATTCTCAGTGCAGCTGAGGCTGCAGAGAAAGGGACTGGGGAATCTCTATCCTCTGTCTCTTTCTCTGTCTCAAGGGGGAGATATCAGAGGTCACCCCCCCCCCCCCCAAAAAAAAATAAAAATAAAGAAAACACTGTTAAAAAAAAAATAAAAAACACTGTCACGTGACATTAAAAAAAAAGTATCGGTAATCGGTATCGGCGAGTACTTGAAAAAAAGTATCGCTACTTGTACTCGGTCCTAAAAAAGTGGTATCGGGACAACCCTAGATTTTTGTCAAAGTTTGTATTCCTTCTGTATTAATATTTCTTCTTCTGCCCATCCTGGGATAACCGGAGCTAATTTATTACAGAACTTTCAATTTATTACAGAATTCTTGTAGATCTTCTGGCAACCTTAATCTCATTGATCTTCCGTCCTTCTGACCTTCTGACCTTTTAAACATGCCAGAAAACCCCAACTGTATTTAATATTCTTTGTTAGCATTTGTTCAAGTAAGGGTTTGAGGAGTCTTCGCCTGGCCAGTGTTTCTGGCGCTAGGTCTGTTAAAAGTAGAAGATCCGCTCCATCATATTTTAGTGGTGGTCATCTTCTCATTTTCCCCCAAATTTGTGCTTTTTCTTCATATAGTTGAAATATCACTATAACATCTCGGGGGAAGCCTGCTGATATATTTTGAGGTTTTCTGATCCTGTGAACTCTTTCTATCTTGAGGCCGTCCTCTGCTATATTCTCCAGGAGAGGGTTAAATATTTTGTTTATTATTTTTCTTAGGTCTTCTCTTTCTTCTAGTAAGGCACAGATGCTTAAATTCTTTCTATTTTGGTTCTCCTCTAGTTTGTATAACTTTCTCCTCTGCTCTAAGGTGTCCATTTATGAAACTGAGATCAGCGGCGATCCCGAGTCTCACCGCTGATCTCAGCTCATTACCAGTTTATGAAACTGAGATAATCAGCGGAGAACATGTTCTCCGCTGATTATCTCAGCACAGTGAGAATTTGTAGCTGACTTCACAGAAATGGCCAGTTTATGAAGGTGCGATCTCAGCACCTCACTGGCGATCTGTGACAGAATTCTCACTTTTTGATTCACCATTTCAGAAGTGGAGAATCCGAGTGAGAAGCCTGAAACTGGCTGATATTCTGGAGAAAGCAAGAAGTCTTTTGACTTCTCTTTCACCAAACAGTCAAAGCACACCTTCCCCACCATTACACACCCCAAAACCAGCAGGATAGGAATTTATAGTGTGTATATATATATATATATATATATATATATATATATATATATACATATATATATACTGTATTTATTGGCGTATAACACTCACTTTTTCACCATGAAAATCAGATGCAAATAACATGTGCGTGTTATACGCCAATACTTCAATTTTAGCTGCCTCGGAGGGGACAGGGAGGGGGGAGGGGGAGCACCATCAGATTACATACAGTGAGAATCTCCTGTTTACTTGGCGGCCTCTGTAATAGGAAGCCCCCTCTCCTGGGCCACCATTGCTGCAGATGGGCATCGATCAGGCTGCAGTGATGGCAATATTGAGGCTGCTGCATTGATGGCAATGGTGATGCTGCTGCATTGAAGGCAAAGGTGAGGCTGCTGCATTGATGGCAATGGTGAGGCTGCTGTATTGATGGCAATGGTGAAGTTGCTGCATTGATGGCAATGGTTAGGCTGCTGCATTGATGTGGACTGATGAGGCTGCATTGATGTGGACTGATGAGGCTGCATTGATGGCAATGGTGAGGCTGCAGATGGGCACTGACCCAAAGTTCATTATTTAAAATTAAACTTTTTTCCTGAAACTTCCTTCTTAAAATGAATGTGCGTGTTATAGGCCTGTGCGTGTTATACGTCGATAAATGCGGTATATATATCTAGATATATATATATCTAGATATATATCTAGATATATATATATCTAGATATATATATTTTTTTTTAGATGTTCACGTCTCTGGCTGGGTTCACACTTGTGCGATGCGTGAACCAGCGTGATTCCTGTGCGGGTTTTCACATCGCACCTACATTGACATCTGCGCACCACTGCGGGTGTCAATGTAAAGTTAATGACACCCCCAGATCATTTCACAGATCGCAGTGCGAACTATGTAATGGTGCAGGAATCGGATCGCATGGGTGTTCACACCCATGCGATCCGATTCCAGTGCGGACCAAATAAAGGGTCCTGTACCATTTTGGTGCAAATGCAATATGATTTAGGGCCAGTTCCCACTGCTGCGGTGTCCGAGATCAGATGTGATTCGCACCGCACTGCAGTGCAAAATCACATCCGATCTCTGTGCGATGCGATTTCAGCCATACAGATAGTATTGCTAAATTTGCATTGCCCTCGGACCAAACTCTTACAGGACCCTTTTTTTGGTCCACAGCAGAATCGGATCGCATGGGTGTTCACACCCATGCGATTCGATTACTGTCCGAGTTTGCAGATCGCACTGCGATATGCGAACTGATTTGGGGGTGTTAACTTTTAGGCCCAGTTCACACTTGTGCAATGCCAAACATCGCACAGGCATCGCATGTTATTCGCAGCACACTGCCATTCACATTACATGCGATGTCTGTGCGGTGCAATATCAGCTGTACAGATAGTATGGCTGATATCGCACCGCATTCAGTGCAAACACGCACAGGACCCTTTTTTCTGTTCGGACCAGAATCGGATCGCATGTGTGTTCACACATATGCGATCCGATTCATGTCCGAACTGTCAGTTCGCAGTGCGATATGCAAGCTGATCTGGGGGTGTCGTTAACAATGTATTGACACTCCCCAGAGATTCGCATATGGCAGTGTGAACAGACATGCGAGTCGGTGCGATGCGGGAACCCGCAGTGGATTCGCAGTGTTCTCGCATCGCACCAGTTTATCAATTTTTATGTTTATAATGAAATATATTTTATTTTAATTTATTAATAAATATTTATACTTGTATACTTTATTAAAATTATTTTTTTAATGATTATAAATGTATTTTGCATTTATATGAATGGTGTATAGCTGCATTACATATGTGCATTACATTCATTTACTATACACCATTCACATTTAAATAGGGACATGTATGATCTTTAAATATTGATAAAAACAATGTTTTTTTTATAATTAGGTTAATGTATATTGTGTAGGGGGAATTTAACTTTATTATTTTATTAATATGTTGGGGAATAATGTGTGCTGATTTGTGTTAAACTTTTGTATTTTATGGTTCCTCATACTGTAATCCCGCTATATCACGCGAGATTATAGTGAGAGGAGCCATTCTCAGGAGTTCCCGGCGTTTGTAGATCGCTCCTCAACTCAACATGAGAAGTGATCTACACACTTTCATAAACAGGCACTCAGAGGAGAGCGATCTCCTCTGAGAATGCCTGAGAACTGAAAAGCGGTATTTTACCGCACTTTCATAAAAGGACACCTAATTTCATATCCTTAACTTGTTCTTTTAGTTTTATTACTTCTTGAGCTTGCTTGTCCATTTTTTCTTCTGTCTCCTCTAGCCGTGTCAGTAACTGACCTAAAATCGTCCCGTAATGTGGTGATTTCTGTTTTAATAGAGTTCTCTAGTCTTATGAACATGTCTGTCAATTCCAGTTTTGTTGGCATTTGGGCGCCTGCTCTTTGTTCCTCCATTTTACTCATTTCCAGTTCACTTTCTGTGCTTATATCGTCTTTGGATTGGACTGAGATCTCTCCTTTCTTTTTTTAAAGGGTCTTTTTTCCTATCTTTATTCCTTGTTGCTGTTTATCTGATCCTGGACTCTTTTGGCTCCTGTCCTTTGTCATACATTTCTTGTGTTGGCATTTTCTTTTGGAGTTTTGGGTTTGTTGCCTTTTATAGTTCTGCCTCGCACTGTGGTTTTTGAAATTTTTCATTTCCCCAGGTTGATTTTCAACTTGATGTACTTTCCACACCTTCCTGAGGGCTATATACTTCTATGACCCCAAATGTTAATAATGAGTTTCAGAGCCCTACATATAGTAATTCATGGAACCCTTCTTTACCGCCCCCCCCCCCCTTTTTTTAACCGACTAAATAGTTGCTTATAGCACAGTTCAATAGGGGGTATATAATGTTATTCCGGGAATACCTTTCCCTAAACCCTTTTTAGGCCGTTCATACACAGTTTCAGATGCGGTTCTTAAGCGGTTTTCTAGGTCGTTCATCTGCAGTTTCTGAACGCCGTTCGGATGTTGCTTTGAACAAATGAAAAAACGCTTTTAACACCATTCAATAGAAATATATAGGACTATTCAAAAATTACATTATCTCAGACTGTTTCATAGGCAGTTCATTCCTGAGTAAAACATTGATTTTGTCAATTTAGGTGTAAGTTATCACTCACTCTTTCTTCTTCTCTATTTACTCCCTTCTTTCCAGCTTCTCAGGAAACTACGCACATATACGGTGGCTCTGCCTCTCTTCTCCCCTCTTCAAGATCTTCAGTGAGAGGGGTAGAGAGGTTAAAAGAAGAAATGGGGGGAGTAAAGAAGGAGAGCAGCAAAGAGCAGCGACACCGATAAAAGCACACCAGGGGTGCAAGGCTGTGTGTACTTTAGGCTGTTTGCCTTATCTGGGCTTCTGGGATTTCCCCCCCCCCCCCTACTCAGGCTCCACATATATCACGGCTCAGCGCTCACTGTTCTCTCCTCTCTCTCAATCACTGACATGCAGGTCGGCTCTGATGTTACCTTACAGTCTATTCACACAGCACTTTACTTTCTCTCCCCCTGACTTTTCCTCTTCTTTCACTACAACAACCAACATAAGCTTTGGCGTCTGCAGTCACTGCAGTCCACTCTCCTCCCCTTACTCGGCTCCTGGGACGCTGACAGAGAGCTCCAGGCTAACCATCTTCCGGATCACTCCTTTGTACGATTCCCCAGCTCCCCAACTCAGCTCCCTCTCTCCCAGCCGGTCAGTGCCACCCCGTACAGGCAAGGGGGGATAGTGGGGAGTGCCACTTTGCTTTTCACCGCTCAGCACGCTTTCCCGCTGATACAACACAGCGGTGCAGTAGTTTTCCGCCACGAGCTGGCATCCAGCATAAGTGGGGGGGTAGCAAGATTCAGCTTAGGTCAGGACCGTCTGAGGTGGGGGCCATGCAGCCTCTCACACCACGGTTCTCCCACCAATGTTCCTCGGATCACCTTCTCACGCTTCCTCGCAGCGCCATGTTCAGGCCCCGCCCCCAGCCAAGCAGCGTCACATCACGTCCTCGCCACGAGTACATTATGATTTAAACCGGTAGGGGCATTTTTTTTTGTGATTTTACTACTGCTTTAAGTTAAACATTACTATTGGAAAACTATTGGTAGGATAAGGGACCATATCCAAGAATTTGCTGATGAAAAAAAATTGTATAATTCATAATAACCAACATGGATTTAGGCTTGGTTCAGATTAGTGCAGGCCGTGCGTCCCGAATTTGCTCATGCATGGCAGCCCATTCATTTGACACAATGCACAAAAAAATGCACAAAAAAAGTGCATACATCTTTTTAAAAACGTGGCTGCAGAAAAGGACCATGTGGTTTCCTTGCAGTTCCCACACCCGAGATTGTGCTGTGGGCTGAAATGTTTGGGGATGCCAATCAGAATGAATGGCAGGCACGTGCATCTCGCAAAAAAGTAGCGCGATTTGGCTGCGGCTTTCCACACCCACAATCAGAATGCACAGCCCACACTAGTGTGAACCAAGCCTTATGAAGGAATGTTCTTGCCAGACCAACCTTTTAACATTCTATGAGGAGGTAAGCTGTAATTTGGATAGAGGAAGGCCTGTGGATGTAGTGTAATTAAGGACTTTTGACACCGATACTGTATGTACCTGGATAGAAAACTGGTTGCAGGAGTGTGTTTAGAGAGTGGTGATAAATAGCATATTTTCTGAATGGTTCAGAATTGTCAGCGGGTACCCCAGGGCTCTGTCCTGAGACAAAATTTCCAAGAACAGAGTTTCTAGGAACCTTCCAGGATGGCACACATGAGAAATGAGAGGCTCCTACCTGCTGGAAACACAATCAATTGACAGTTTGTTAAAAGACCACACCGTTCCTTTGTCCCTCGTTTTTAATAAAGTACTCCCGAAACCAGTTCACAAGGGGAATCATTCCTCATAGGTACTCACCACCTAGTGATCAAAACTTTTCCCTCCTCCAATGGGCGGAAAGTAGGCCTGCCATCCTGGAAGGTTCCTAGAAACACAGTTACCGGTAAGTCTAACCGTTGGTTTTCTCCAATCACCTTCCAGAATGGCACACCTGTCAAGTAATCACAGGCCTACCTTCAGGGTGGGACCACAGCCTGTGGAACATTCCAGCCAAAGGCTAAGTTTTGTTGTGACAAAACTTCCACACGGTAATGTTTCAGAAAGGTGTCTTGATTGGACCAGGTGGCTGTACTGCAAATTTGTTCCCAGGTGGCCCCAGCCTTTTATGCTCAATATGTTGCCAGGGCTCTGGTTGAATGAGTCTTAATATTTGCTGGTGCAGGAATGCCTGAACTCTCATAAGCTAAGGAAATAACTTGTCTAATCAAGTAGAGACTAAAGCTTTAGATCAGGGGTCTCAAACTGGCGGCCCTCGAGCTGTTGCAGAACTACAAGTCCCATGAGGCATTGCAAGGCTGACCATTACAAGCATGACTGTGGCTTGTAGTTTCGCAACAGTTGGAGGTCTGCCAGTTTGAGACCTCTGCTTTAGATGCTTGGAGTTCCTGGTCCAGAATATAAAACAAAATGATTGGATCTCCTGAACTCTTTCGCCCTTTGCAAAATAGGTGAGAAGACCCCTCCTTATGTCCAGACAGTGAAATTCCTTTTCTTTTTCCTTCCTAGGGTTATCACAAAAGGATGAAAGGTTATGTCCTGTGCTTTATAAAGGATGCTACCTTCGGTAGATATAATGGATCTGGCCTGAGGTTGACCCTATCTGGCTGGATCAACCAAAAGGGTTCATTTATGGAAACACCTTGGAGGTCTCCTACCCTCCTAGCCGTGGTAATTGCTAATAAAAAAGAAAATTTGAAGGTCAGGAACTTAAAGGAAACCTCCTCTAGTGGTTGAAACGGGTGTTTAGATAATGCTTTTAACACCTTTGTTAGGTCCCATGGTGGGTAACTCTTTCCCCAGCCACCAAAACCCACTTAACCAAGAAGTTTTAGTTCAAAATTCAAATTTCGAAATTTGAAAGAAAGAAGAAGGTTATATTCTATTTTATTCTAGGCTTTTCTCTTTTTTTTTTTTTTTTATAAATTCTTTTTAGTAGAGGTTTTATGAACATAATTACCCATGCAGGGGTAACCTTATACAGACTGCCGGTGCCCCTAACAGCCATCAATAACAAAAGAGAGTACAAACACCACAAAGTGTGTGTGTGTAGGTGGCCCTCTACAATACATTACATGTAAGTAGAATGGAAAAACACCCCAAAGCGCACCCTCCCACCGAAATAGAACTGTTGAGCAGAACAATATAAGTGTAAGTTAACCCCTAAAGCGGAACCTCAGACATATATGCTGTAGATTCATCCTTAGGCCATTTACCCCAAATTTTATCAAACTTTTTTGGGCATCCCCTATTATTAGGTATCCGTATAGAGGGGAATGGCATGGTTGACCAGTTTTATCCAGGCTGATACTGTTGGAGGAGTAGGCTTTTTCCAGGCTAGTGTTATTGCTTTCCTTGCGTAGAATAGGAGTCCCGTTTGGAGGACATGCGGGATGTGATGCACACGAGGTGGGGGAGGGGCCTGACGGCGGCGCTGTGGAAGCGAGCGGTGGATCCGCTCATGATGGGAAAAACAACAGCCGCACGCGAAGCGGAGAGCCGACTGCCTTGCCGGAGCTGTAGGTAGGGTGGCCGGAGCAGCCGAGGAACCTGGGCTCTCCCGGGATTTCCGTGCGGGCTGAGTGCGCTCTCCTTCCCGCTCTCACCCTGCCTTACTGGACCTGTTCCTGGGGTGAGCAACTCCCGGAGCCGTCCCTGAGCCACCCGGATGTACCCCAGGCCCCCTCCAGTTTCGCGGTTCTGTCTGGTGGAGCCGCCACCCTAGCCACACCGTCAGCCGTATTGTACCCCTAAAAAAAAAACAAAAAAAAACACAGCGTGTGGCAGTGGTTTGCTGTAAGCTACTTCCCCAGCCCTCTAAATACAGCCAAGGTTACGCCAGGATGGAGGTTGGCTGGAGATTCCCAGCGAAGTCTAACCCGAGAAGCCAGCTGGTACTGCAGCAGAATCCCTAGAGGGTCCCTACGGGTGAGATGACCTGCATCTCTTAAGGTAACATGTAGAGAACTTGTAGAGATCTGTAGCAACCTTAAGCAGGACTGGAGGACTTTAATATGATGGGTATCGGTCGCAGAGGTCTGCATAAATATATGTGAACTGTCTGGTGATTACACGGAGGCTCAATGTTAAATTGGTGTATGGAGGTGACCGCGCTAAAATATTCGATAAGATGCCTTCTGTAAAAAAAAAAAAAAAAAAAAAAAGCTACAACTTTTTCCAACCAAAGAATATGTAAAAACGGCTAGCCTTGAACTGTTTAATACTACTTAGTGATAAATGTGCTAAATGTTATACCATAGGCACTAGAGTGAAAATTTGATCGCTGGGAATTGCACGGCTCTGGGACACGTGCATACCAAGGAGTGCGGAGAGTGGAGCGGGGGGGGGGGAGAGAAGAAAAAAAAAGAGTTCAATAGTACCAGAGAGAGAGGAAAGGCTGGCGAGTGGTGGTGATCATGCGAGGGCGCCCTCAAAGAGGGGCGGAGGCAAAGAAGCCAAGAGAAAGTCTCAACTCAAGCTCCATTCAAAAATATCTGAAGGAGGCAAACCCGGGAAGCCCAAGGAGCCCAGCTCAAGAAAGTAAACAGCAGGGAGAGAAGGATAAGAAGAAAGATCCCGGGAAGAACAAAGGCGCTCTCGCGGGGACTCACGGCGAGGTAGGGACAGATAATAGCCTGGTGGAAGGAAGCACCATGGAACCTTTACCAACAAAAACTGAAATGTTAGAAATGTTTGCCAAATTGGAAAATGTAATTAAATCAGAGATTCTCAATGTCAGAACTGATATGGGCCACTTGCTGAAATGTGTGGAAGTAGTGGAGGAAGCCACAGAGAAACAGAATCATGAAATCAAATTGAAACAGCAAATAAGGAATTTACAACTGGCCCAAAGGGACATACTCTACAAAATAGAAGAGCAAGAAAACCAGTCGCAGACAAAACTTAAGAGTGCATGCCCTACCGGAACATCATGGTGAAGACCTGCCCACCAAAATAAAAACTATCTTCAACCCAATCTTAGACAGAGGTCCAGATGAAGAACTGAAGATAGATAGGGACCATAGGATAAGGAAACCCCCAAGCGTAAGTGAAGATACACCAAGAGATGTCATTATTAGATTTCATCATTATGAAGATAAAGCAAGGATCTGGAGCAATCTCAGAAGAGTTCAGCCTGTAAAAATTGATGGGGCAGTGATCCAGATCTTTGCAGATATCTCTGCGGGGACTCTAGCCAGGAGGCGACAGTTAAGACCCCTGCTGGAAGAACTGAGGAAAGCGAACTTAAAATATAGCTGCGGTTTCCCTACATCGCTGAACGTAGCGAAAGCAAGTAGAATGGTCAGATTGAAATACAGAGGACTTGCGGGACTTCTGTAGAGAGCTGAACATTCCTGTCCCTGTTTTGCCCAATTAGGCTATAGTAGACCGTGAGGGTTGTTGAGTCTCCAATGGTACAGTTTGGACGCACTAGATCAATTGGGATGTGGGGGGGTGGGATCTGGTCCTGCAGAGGTTCCGTATAGGGGTCCAAAAAGCAACATGCGTCATTACAATGAAGTACTTCCCAAAGAATGAATGACAGAATTCACTTGCTTGACATATAACGTAAAAGGGTTGAATTTCCCTCACAAGAGACACAAGGTTTTAAGAGAATTAGAGCACCTCAGTGTAGATGTGGCGTTCCCACAGGAGACCCACCTCTCACAGGACACACACAGTAGATTGTTTTCCAACTGCTTCCCTAACTGGTTCTATAGTGATTCTCCGATAAAGAGGGCCAAAGGTGTGGCAATTGGGTTCTCAAAAAGGACCAAGTTTGCGCTCTTGGAGAGGAGCGCAGATCTGGAGGGCCGCTACCTCTTTTTGAAGGTGAGGGTTGGAGAAAGGATTTTTACTCTGGCAAATATATATTGCCCTAATAAAAACCCAATCGAATACCTGTCCCAGGTCCTGAACAAGTTGATGGATTTTAGGGCAGACGGGGTGATTCTGGCAGGAGATCTCAATTTCTGCATAGATCCAACATTGGACAGTACAGCTAGATTACAGGGAGTAAGTGGGAAGCTATTAAAAAAAATAGGGCACAAGTTGCATAATTGCCAAATGATCAATGCATGGAGAGTACAGCACGTGAAGGACAGGGACTACACTTTTTTTTCTTTAGTCCACGGGTCCTATTCACGGCTCGATTATTTTATGGTTGATCATAGATTGTTAGAACATGTTAAGGATACAAAGATCGAAGTCACCACGTTGTCTGACCATGCCCCAGTCTTGATGAGGGTGGGGATCCCGGAGGGTCAGGATTCCGGAGGTCCCCATTTTCATGGCATTTGGATGAAAAGCTCATCAATAACCCGAACATCAGTAGCAAAATACAGGAAGAAATCGATGGGTTTTTCTCGAAAAACGACACTGGTGAGATTTCTGGATCAGTCCTGTGGGAGGGGCAAATGAGAAAAAAGCAAGCTCAAAAAGGAAAACAGATCTCATAGAAGAAATCCATCACCTTGAACAATTACATAAGGCCGCTCGAGGTAGTCATAATTCGCTCTTACATCAACTAATAATAAAAAGAGAAGAACTAAAAGATCTAATGGAGATAGAATCTAAGCGTATTTTAAACAAAAATTTAAAAGAGAGATTCAGATGGAGTAGTAAGGTGGGGAAGCACTTGGCAACAGTTTTGAAGAGGAAAGGAGGCGCCAACTATATAGATAGGATCCAAAACAAAAAGGGGGTACTGAAATATACTTCCAGAGACATAGCTGAAGAGTTTCGAAGTTATTATGCATCCCTTTATAAGGTTAGGCAAGGTGGGATAGGTACCAAGGAAAGAGGAAAGGATGGATGAGTTTATAAGGGAGGCAGGTCTATCAAGTCTCTCGGACAGTGTTACAAAAGAACTGGATGGGTCGATCACTGTTGAAGAGATCGAGAGGGCCTTGAAAGCACCTACCTCTGGTAAGAGTCCAGGGCCAGACGGCTTCACAACCTATTTTTATAAAAAAATTCAAGGAGTCCTTGATTGCCAAGCTTTGTCAGATTTGGAATGGGTTGGGGGGTCAGGAAGAGTTATGTGAGAGGGCACTGACTGCGTCAGTAACACTAATACCTAAGGAAGGGAAAGATAGCTCGCTGTGTTCGAGCTATAGGCCGATAGCACTGCTGAACACAGATATTAAATTATACGCCAAGGTACTAGCTAGTAGATTAAAGGACAAAATGTCGTATTGGATCCATCCAGATCAGACGGGTTTTGTGCCAGGGAGGGGAGGGACAACGGCATCAGGTCGCTCCTGGTTATGGATGCGATGAAAGCGAATGGGACCCCCGGTCTACTTCTGTCGATTGACGCTGAGAAAGCCTTCCACAGAGTAGACTGGGGATTCATGTTGAGGACGTTGAGGGCAGTCGGTCTGGGTGGTACTATGTTGAACTGGATTAATGCACTGTATAAATCTCCCTCGGCATTTGTTAGGGTGAATGGGACACCGTCGGCGGAGTTCAAAATGGAAAACGGACCAGGCAGGGGTGTCCTCTGTCCCCCCTCCTGTTTGTCTTGACCCTGGAACCTTTACTGGCCTCGATCCGTAAGAACCCGGACATAGGCGGATGCGTAGTGGGGAGAGACGAACACAAGCTTTCGGCATTTGCCGACGATGTATTGTTCTACATTGTCAAGCCGAGGATCTCGATCCCCAACTTACTTGCTACCCTAAGGAGATACGGAGAGCTATCAAATTATAAGGTTAACCTTAGTAAGTCAGTAGTTTTAAATATTAACGTTGATAGACACAAAGTAATTAAACTTAAGGAAATATTCCATTTTCCGTGGAGTAAAAAAATTAGTTATCTGGGAGTTACATTAGCAAATTCCCTAAAGAAAATGTATCTCTTAAACTATATCCCACTCCTTGACGAGATCCAGCAGGAAACTAAAAAAAGTATGCATCTTCCGATCTCTTGGATCGGTCGAGTAAATACTGTTAAAATGACCCTGGCCCCCGAAGATCCTGTATAAAATGCAGCTACTCCCAATCCCGCTAGCGCAGACCTTTTTCAGGGTATTGAATAATATCACTAGATTTATATGGAAAAATAAGAAGCCACGGATTGCTTTCAAAGTCCTGACCAGGGGTAAAGCACAGGGTGGTCTGGCTCTTCCAGACTTTAAAAAATATCACAGAGCGATAGTATTATCACGGGTGATAGATTGGGGAAAGGATTTGATAGATAAAAGATGGGTAAACTTAGAAAAAGATATGAGTAATGCAAAATTACACCAATTAATTTGGAATCCCCCACACTTTAGGAAGTTAGGCCTCAAGGTACACAATATAACACGATACACTTTGAAGATATGGGATCAGCTACACAAACAAAATGTATGGGAGTTTAACTCGCCATTTACTTATTTAAAAGATAATGAGTTTTTTCAGCCAGGAATGAGGGAAGTGGGAGGGAATTGGATAAAAAATGATACACAATTGATAGATATTATGAAAAATGGTAAAATTGTCACTTTTCAGGAGTTAGACCTGCTCAAGGACCTAATGAAAATAGACACGTGGCGATATAACCAGCTTGCGTACTTTATTAAAAGCCTCCCTGGTCCTATTAGAGATAAGAAGAATCTCAGGCCATTGGAGAAATTGTTCCTGAAGAATAGAGTAATAAGGAAAACAACAGAACTATACAAAATATTGCGGGATGAGGGGGAAGCAACAAAACCGTTACATTTCAATAAATGGGAATCCGAACTAGGATCTGCATCTAGCGGAGTGACTTGGGAGGCCATTCTCAACGCAACACATAAATCAGCAGTGGACATGAGAACGATAGAAGTAAATTTCAAATGCCTAGCCAGATGGTACATGACACCAGATAGAATAAATAAGCTTCAACCGGAAATATCCGGAAACTGTTGGAGGGGGTGCTCCATTAGAGGTATGATGGCCCACCTCTGGTGGGAGTGCCCAATTATTAAAAAATTCTGGCAGGATGTGTTAAAGATCATACAGGAGATAACGGGTATTGAGATTAAGGAGGACCCCTGGGTGTGTTTGTTCCATGGGACAGAAGGCCACACTAGAAAATACAATAGATCTCTAACCCTGGTATTACTAAACTCGGCAAAAAATCTAATTCCAAAAAAATGGCAAGAGGTTGAGGGCTCAAATATTCAAGATTGGGTAATAAGGATTAATGAAACCTATATCTTAGAGGCGGGGGAGTTTGAAGACACTAGGCCTGAGATTGAAACGGACCTGGATAGAGATAAGTGGGCGAAGTGGATATTCTTTAAAAAAACAGGGAGATTTGCCGAGAAGTTCTAGTAAATTAATGCATGTTTTATTGGAAGCACAACTGCAGGAGGGGGGGGGGGGGTGGGTTGGGATTCTACGTAGCATACTATGGGTTAGTTTTGGTGGAGTGTTTTGTTAATTTTGTAAAGAATAAACAAAGATTTCTTAAAATTGCATAATTTAATAAAAGCAAATAAAAGCAAAGGTCATGCTACTATGATGTGACGATAATGACGATAAAAAAAAAAAAAAAAATGAATAGGAGTCACAGCAACATCCGTTCCGCCACTGTAGGGGCCAATTCTTCAACTATTCTATTCTTTTCTGTTATGTTCTTTTCTATTCTATTCAAATTTATTCTATTTGAAATTCAAATTTCTGAAGGTGGTTATATTCTCTTCTATTGTTTTTTCTATTCTATTCTTTTCTATTATTTCATTTTCTGCTCTATTCTTTTCCATTTTATTTTCTATTCTAATCTATTCAAATGTATTTTATTAGACTTTTGGAATTTTATTTTATTCAATTGTTTTTTCTATTTTATTCTTTTCTATTTAATTTTCCATTTATTTTCTATTCTATTCAAATTTATTCTATTAGAAATTTGAATTTCGGAAAACAGGTTATATTCTATTTTATTGTTTTTTCTATTCTATTCTTTGCTGGCAAGAAGAGTTTTCGTAGTCGTGTGTCCACCAAGTAACGTAGAAAGGTCTTGACATGCTCTGTCTGGAGCAATGATTTTTCCGTGCTCACTATCTAGCCCAGTTACTCCAGGACAGGGATTACCCTCTTGGTCCTGACCTGAGCTGCCAAGAGGCCAAACACCAGCAGGTCGTCTAGGTAAGAAGTTATACCTTGGAGATGCAGGAAAGCTACTGCTTCGGCTAGGTTTTTGTGAAAATCCTTGGGCCGGCTTCTAATCCAAAATGGAAGGGATCTGAACTGCAAATAAAAAACCCCTTTGGTGACTACCGTAAACCTCAAGTATGCCTGATTTTCTGGGTGAATTGGAACATGTAGGTAGGCATCCTTTGTCAAAAGTCGTCATGAAAGCCTCTTTTAGGAGATTCTTGTGTACCAAGTAAATTTCATGGAGAACCTCTTGTATTCCAGCAACTTTTAAATTCCTGAGATGTGTAATGAGGCAGTATTTTCCTGATGGTTTGCGAACAATGAATACATGGATGTAGAATCCTTGGTATCGTTTATTATTTGGTAGAGGTACCACTACCTGCTGTTCTGCCAGCTCCTGGATTCCCTCCAGAAGGGCTTCTTTTTTCAAAACAACCCTATGAGGCTGCATTAAAGTGACCATTAATGGGGTCTTTGATGAGGTGGTAGCCTTCTCGTAAAATCTGAGAGATGTAGGCACTGTGATACTTTCTCCCTCTGGGAGACAAAATGAAACAGTTAGCCCCTTACTCTGATCCTGGCATCACCTTTGCCTCTTTGGTGCTGATGCCGGAAGAGGAAAACCACAAATTGCGCCTTTGTTTCCTTAGCGTTGCCCCATTTTATTTTGGGCTCTTTTTGGCTCTCTGCTTAATTTGTCCTAGGCGCCATGAAAATTTTTTAATTTTTTCCTTTTTGGGCTTTACCTGGGAATTTTTTCCCCCTTCTCAAATGAAAAACATTGTCCAGGCCTGGGCCAAAGAGCAAGGAGCCCTCAAAGGGGAGACCGCATAGCTTGCCTTCTGATGTAATATCCCCTTCCCACACCTTAACCCAAAAAGCTCTTCTAGTCAAGCTGATGAAGCCCTTGCAGGCTCAACTGTGGCATCCCCTAGGTAGGCGACGGCCTTCCCTATCACAGACAGGGAGTCTAGCACACCATCTGACTTGCCCCCTGTGACAGGTGTTTGGCTAGCATCTCAAACCAAAAATCTGCATTCCTGGCAACACAGGCTGCTGCTAAAGCAGGACTCATAACAGAGGCATCAGCATCCCTGACCTGCTACTTCTCTCTCATCTTCCTCCCCCACCTGAGCTGGGGGTAGTGACTGAGGGTGGGAGAAATACACTGCCCCCCCCCCCCCCCCGAATTAAGGCTTTCTTGTGAGCATGGGCCTTCTTTGGGGGCTAGCTCCTCTGTGCCTCGGCCCTGTGGCAGCAGCCTCACAGAAAGACTGAATTGTAGCCACCATTTTAGCTTGCATAGATGCTAGGAACACTTTCATTAAGCCTGAGGATCCTTTTCCTGCTAGCTTATTAATGCATCTATAGCAGAAGTGTTTTAAATGGGACCTCTGTAACCTCTCCCCATAGTAGCCAGGAGCTAGACCCTGTTGCCACAGAAGGTTGCTTATCAGGGCCTCCTAGGCTCAAGCTAGGGGAATCTACAAGAGAGAAGAGGGAGACCACCAATAGTCACTCTTTCTATCCCCTGACTGTGGGCTTAAACATTAAAGGGGGGGGGGGTATTTGCAACAAAGGACAAAAACACCCGGTCCAATGACCCTTTTGGGTAGCCTGGGTCTCTTACCTTCCCTCCCCCCTTTTCATTGCCGCCATTATTTTTTTTACATTCAGCTGTTAGTGGGGAAGCCTGCCACAACTGATGACTCATTGAGAACGTTATACTCGTTAATAAGGACGCAGCGGCCGGCTTTCTGGCCCCCAGCTTAACCACCAGCTATTCTTCACATAGAATTCAAATTGGTCAATTATTTTTCGACCGATCCGAATTTTACACGTCTACCCCCATTTCCTCATCATTTCACTGAAGCTGAAGCTGTAAAATGCTTGTAAAAAGCTGCAAACACACTTAACTTATTAAAAAAAAAAAAAAAAAACGCCAGTAAGTTGCTATGCTCTGGCATGAATGGAGCCTTAGTGAACACAATCTACAGGAATATGGAACATAGTAGTGGCAAACACACACAGATTGAACGGAATGGACTTTTGTTTTTTTTCAACCTTACCAATAACAGATTATCAGTTTCATGACCATTTTATACTTCCAGACACACCCCGTCAAAGACCTTATGGAAAACAATGATAGCAGTAATGCTGGCTAGATTGCTCTCGTTTTTGCCAAGATAACTCACTGTGGAGGGACAATATCTGGCAGGATCTGCCTTTCCTGTCCCTATAACATCAGGCAATTGAAATGTGCATTAAGGGCAATCTGATTGTTTAGGCACATGGATCATGCCTGAAAAGTCAATTAATCTCTAATATCCAGTGCCAACCTTAGAGTTGCCATAGACAGTAGTGGGTTGTTAGATAAGCAGACAATCAAATTGCTCCATATGGCTCTCCATCTCTCTTGAAATAAAAATATAGTATATCTTCAGGGAGCATGTACATGTTGTATTTTAGTGGTTATTGCAGAGATATCTTTTAATTTTTTTTATTATAATTATGTTTTTTTTTCTAAATGGACAGATTTAGAAATAGGGTTGATTGGCTACTACAATGACTGTAGCCAAACAACTGTTTAAAGCAGCACATTTTTTTCACCGTGGCAACTGGCATATAGAACTGCATTCTGAAAAGAAGCAGTAAAGCTCAACTGTCATGTAACACTGCAAAAGCAGGAAGCAGACCTGAGCATGTAATGAGCAAAATTATCCGTCCTCATAAACATCTACAGTATATTATAATCAAAAACTATATATTGTAGGCACCCTATAGACATTTCTGGAGATATCTTATCAGGAGAAAAACAGTAGCCATCACATCATTTTTTTAAACGGATTACAATTTCCCCAGATAAGCTTCAGGTGGCTAAATGTGCCTCTTTACATGCTTACCCATTCAGATCACTGGAATCGCTGCTGCAGTCTACGTTCCAGCCTAGAAGAGCCGCTAAATGTATTGCCAGTCAGCCACCCCTCCAGCAGATGCCATTTGAGATAGCGCCTTACTATGAGCCTGTGTGAATCATTGCTGCATATCTCCGCCAGTTCCAAGTAACCTTGTATGCCTTAGGATTCAACCTGTGCCATTATTGCCTGACCTTAATAATTAAGCTGTGTAGAAGCAGAGTATTAGCTACTGCATGGGTTACTGCACAGATTATCACAAATGTTACTAACATTGTTACTAAAAGTGTGGCTGTAACTTTTTGCAATACTACTTTTCAAATACAAGAACATACCACTAACTATCTTCGTGCTCTCCAATGACTGGGTAATTCCACTTCAGGCCCTGCTCACAAGCGCACACTACTTCACTGCACCAACCCATACTACCCTACCTTTCTCCACTGCACTGAGGAGCTTATTCATATTCATTCCAAATAGGCACATTTTTGCTAGTCCAAATGAAAATACAGTGTACGTGCCTGTACAAATTGTGATCAGCTGTCTATAAATCTGAGGGTTTTGTTTTTTTTTTTTTTAAGTTTGTCAATCAAGAGCAATGGATAATTTGGTTCAGAGCTAGACCATATGGCTCAAGCACAAGCAGTGAACCACAAAAGCTGGCAAGATCTGCATGAAACCGTAAGATCAGCTAGGCAAAAAAATTGCATTTTGACTTTCCTGTAAAATCCTTTTTTAGAAGGATATGCGATTTTAGTCTTACTCGTGAGTTATATGCAGCTATTTTCAATTGATTTAACACACTGGCAAAAAAAAAAAGTAAAAAAAAAATGAAATGACAGACCCTACAGTGCCTTGAAAAAGGCACTTTATTTTATTGGGATTTTATGTGATAGACCAACACAAAGTTGCACATAATTGTGAAGTGGAAGGAAAATGATAAATGGTTTTAAAAAAATTGTTTACAAAATAAACTAATCTGAAAAGTGTGGCATGCATTTGTATTCAGCCCAGAGTCAATACTTTGTAGAACCACCTTTCCCTGCAATAGCAGCTGCATGTCTTTTTGGGTATGTTTACCAGCTTTGCACATCTAAGCCATTCTTCTTTGCAAAATAGTTCTGTCAGATTGGATGGAGGGCGTCTGAACAGCAATTTTCAAGTCTTGCCACAGATTCTCAATTGGATTTAGGTCTGGACTTTGACTGGGCCATTCTAACACATGAATATGCTTTGATCTAAACCATTCCATTGTAGCTCTGGCTGTATGTTTAGGGTCGTTGTCCTGCTGGAAAGTGAACCTCCGCCCCAGTCTCAAGTCTTTTGCAGACTCAAAGAAGTTTTCTTCTAAGATTGCCCTGTATTTGGCTCCATCCATCTTCCCATCAACTCTGATTAGCTTCCCTGTCCCTGCTGAAGAAAAGCATCCCCACAACATGATGCTGCCACCACCACGTTTCACGGTGGGGATGGTATGTTCAGGGTGATGTGCAGTTAGTTTTCCGCCACACATTGCATTTTGCTTTTAGACCAGAGGACCTTCTTCCATGTTTGCTGTGTCCCCCACATGGCTGCTCACAAACAGGACTTCTTATGGCTTTCTTTCAACAATGGCTTTCTTCTTGCCACTCTTCCATAAAGGCCAGATTTGCGGAGTGCACGACCAATAGTTGACCTGTGGATCTCTGCAGCTCCTCCAGAGTTAACATGGGCCTCTTGGCTGCTTCCCTGATTAATGCTCTCCTTGCCCGGCCTGTCAGTTTAGGCGAACGGCCATGTCTTTGGGTGTCTCTAGGTTTGCAGTTGTGCCAAATGCTTTCCATTTTCGGATGATGGATTGAACAGTGCTCCCTGAGATGTTCAAAGCTTGGGATATTTTTTCATAATCAAACCCTACTTTAAACTTCTCTACAACTTTATCCCTGAACTGTCTGGTGTGTTCCTTGGTCTTCATGATGCTGTTTGTTCACCAAGGTTCTCTAAAATTCCTGAGGGCTTCACAGAACAGTTGTATTTGTACTGAGATTAAATTACACACAGGTGGACTCCATTTACTAATTAGGTGACATCTAAAGGAAATTGGTTCCACTAGATTTTAGTTAGGGCTATCAGAGTAAAGCGGCTGAATACAAATGCACGCCACACTTTTCAGATATTTATTTGTAAATAATTTTGAAAACCATTTATCATTATCAATCCCCAAAAATCCTTCCTAAAAATCCCAATAAAATACATCTATCTTTTTGGTTGTAACCTGACAAAATGTGGAAAATGTATAATGATCGGTGTCCATCTGCAGCCTTGTCAGTGTCAGTGCAGCCTTGTCAGTGTCAGTGCAGCCTTGCCCCAGTGTCCATTGCAGCCTTGTTAGTGCAGCTTTGCCCCAGTGCAGCCTTGTCAGTGCAGCCTTGGCCCAGTGCAGCCTTGGCCCAGTGCAGCCTTGGCCCAGTGCAGCCTTGGCCCAGTGCAGCCTTGCGTGATCGCCGCCGACATACACAGCCGCGTGTAAATTCAAATATGGCGCCGAGACTGCAGGGACTCATTGGAGCCGAGATACACATACCCGAGTGTCCTCGGCTTTTCTCGGCGCCGCTCACAGTCACGCCCAGTCCCGCCCTATGATGGACATAACACAGGTCCAATGGCGGGACTGGGCAGGACTGTGAGCGGCGCCAAGAAAAGCCGAGGACACTCGGGTATGTGTATCTCGGCTCCGACGAGTCCCTGCAGTCTAGGCGCCATATTTGAATTTACACACGGCTGTGTATGTCGGCGGCGATTGCCGCGATCGCTCCGATCAGAACAAAATTGGCGGGGATCGGCCTATAACACGCACCCATGATTTTCCCCTGATTTTAAGGGGAAAAAAGTGCGTGTTATATGCCGATAAATACGGTATATATTACAAACACACACAGCGTATAACACACACTTTTTCCCCCTTAAAATAGGGGGAAAATCGTGTGTGCATGTTATACACCGATATAGGCTGCCACGGAGGGGAAAGAGGGGAAGGAGGGGACGAGCACCGCCGAAATAGACAGAGCCGGATCTCCTGTGTACTCGGCTTGGCTCTTAGTCACACCCAGTCCTGTCCCCCTGAATGGCACCTAGCATGGACGTCCCCTCATTGGACCGGCGTTATGTCCATCATAGGATCCTGGCCAAGGGGCGGGACTGGGCGTCACACCGAGCCGAGTACACAGGAGATCTGGCTCTGTCTATTTCAGCAATGGCAAGGCT
The DNA here is from genome assembly GCF_042186555.1 of Aquarana catesbeiana. Classification (NCBI taxonomy): domain Eukaryota; kingdom Metazoa; phylum Chordata; class Amphibia; order Anura; family Ranidae; genus Aquarana; species Aquarana catesbeiana. The sequence goes on from NC_133327.1 coordinate 493,378,158, forward strand.
GCAGATGGACACTGATCAGGCTGGAGTGAGGAGCAAGGCTGCAAATGTGCAATGATGGTCAAGGCTGCAGATGGGCACTGATCAGGCTGCAGTGAGTAAGGCTGCAGATGTGCACTGATTAGGCTGCAATGATGGGCAAGGCTACAGATGGGCACTGATCAGGCTGCAATGATGGGCAATGGCAAGGCTGCAGATGGACACTGATTAGGCTGGAATGATGGGCAATGGCGAGGCTGCAGATGGGCACTGATTAGGCTGCAGTGATGGGCAATGGCAAGGCTGCAGATGGGCACTGACCCTTATTTAGCTTCAAAATTCTTTATTTAAAATGTAAGTTTTTTTCCTGAAACTTCTCTCTTAAAATTAAGGTGTGTGTTATACGTCAATAAATATGATAGAGAGATTGTGTATATGTGTGATTATATATATACCGTATTTATCGGCGTATAACACGCGCCAGCGTATAAAACGCACCCCAAGTTTAGGAGGGAATTTTAAGGAAAAAAAACTTACATTTAAATGCCCATCAATGCAGCCTCATCAGTGTTCATCTGCAGCCTTGTTAGTGCAGCCTTGCCCCAGTGTCCAGTGCAGCCTTGTCAGTGCAGCTTTGCCCCAGTGCAGCCTTGTCAGTGCAGCTTTGCCCCAGTGCAGCCTTGTCAGTGCAGCTTTGCCCCAGTGCAGCCTTGTCAGTGCAGCCTTGCCCAAGTGCAGCCTTGCCCCAGTGCAGCCTTGTCCCCAGTGCAGCCTTGTCCCCAGTGCAGCCTTGTCCCCAGTGCAGCCTTGTCCCCAGTGCAGCCTTGTCCCCAGTGCAGCCTTGTCCCCAGTGGTCAGTGCAGCCTTGTCCCCAGTGCAGCCTTGTCCCCAGTGGTCAGTGCAGCCTTGTCCCCAGTGGTCAGTGCAGCCTTGTCCCCAGTGGTCAGTGCAGCCTTGTCCCCAGTGGTCAGTGCAGCCTTGTCCCCAGTGGTCAGTGCAGCCTTGTCCCCAGTGGTCAGTGCAGCCTTGTCCCCAGTGGTCAGTGCAGCCTTGTCCCCAGTGGTCAGTGCAGCCTTGTCCCCAGTGGTCAGTGCAGCCTTGTCCCCAGTGCCGCCGACATACACAAGTTTAGTGTGTATTTTTAAATATGGTGCCGCGGAGTTCGGAGGGACTCGGCGGCGCTCGTTCAGCTGAACGAGCGCCGCCGAGAACACAGTGACTGGGCGGAGCCGAGATACACATAGTCGGGGGTTCTCGGCTCTTCTCGGCGCCGTTCACAGTCACGCCCAGTCCCTATGATGGACATAACAGAGGTCCAATGGCGGGACTGGGCGGGACTGTGAACGGCGCCGAGAAGAGCCGAGAACCCTCGGCTATGTGTATCTCGGCTCCGCCCAGTCACTGTGTTCTCGGGGGCGCTCGTTCAGCTGAACGAGCGCCGCCGAGTCCCTCCGAACTCCGCGGCGCCATATTTAAAAATACACGCTATGTGAATGTCGGCGGCGATCGCTCCGATAGATCACAAAAATAGCGGGGATCGGTGTATAACACGCACCCACGATTTTCCCCTGATTTTAAGGGGAAAAAAGTGCATGTTATACGCCGATAAATACGGTATATATATATATATATATATATACACACATACACACACACACACACACACACACACACACACACACACACACACACACACACACACATACATATATACATACACACAGACATATACACATATATTAGGAACAGTTTGAGATGGGCACTGTTCCAAGTATAACATGATATGATATCCAGCCAGCATATACCGGTAAATAAGAATAAAGGTTACAGACTCAAGGTGCATGTATCTGGTAATGCAGCACCACTTATAATAAATGTTCCAGATTCCCAAGAAGAACTAGCTCTAGTAAAATAAGAACATGGCAGACAATTCAACATTTGATCAAACAGCATTGCTTATTATGGCAAATTTACACAGGTGGGGGTATGTGAAAATGCTTTTTTCCTGTTGCAGGCCCTTAAAACATTGGGGAACCTCAAACATCAAGAGAAAAACAAAAATCATACTGGACAAAAAAAAAAAAAAGAAGCATTTTACTTTACACATATATATGTACCTCAGATATACTCCATGGCTGATCTAAATCTGTCTTTGGTGATCTCTGATCACCTTATGAACTGTTTCTTACATGATGAAGTGTTGTACCGTGTGTCGGCCATTGATAGCAGGAGAAAAATAAAGATGGAGTCTTTACCTCACATTGCCTAATTACATTTTGGGGTGTGAGCTTTCACACTTACAGGTCTATTTTTACAAATTTTAGCTGAGTGAGTGTGACACGCATTCTCCCTGCCATGATGAATATTGGTCGTATTTTATTTCTACAGTGATTTCCTATGATTATCAGCTCCATCTAGTGGCAATAATGCATTATTGCACTACAAATTCCACCTTATGGCCAGCTGAGGATCATAGAAAATCACTGTGTTCTTTTAAATATGGACAGCATTTGTTATGGTTGGGTGAATGCCTGTCACACTCGTCCAATACATTTTCTGTAAGTAGACCCCTTAGTTCCCTTTCTCATGAATGGTTTCATACTAGTATCCAAGATCATACTCGTGCACTTATGAGTGTTGTACACATTGGGTGGATTGCTATGCAAATTTCTTATGAATAGATCCCTAAAATATCAGGAGACATTTATTTGCAGACAGGTGGTATGTAGCAGCTAAATGAATAGACCTCCTAGCAATGTTATTACCAGGCTGCAGCTAGGGGGAGCTCTAAAGTTTTTAGTGTGACCAAAGGAGAGTGATCCCATCTAGCTCACATCAACCCTTTCACTGCCAGGGCTGTTTTTGCTTATTTTTGCACACATGTTAAAATGCACATTTTTGGCCTGAAGATTTGTTAAAACCCCCAAACATATATTTTCATAAAGAAAAGACCCTGGAGAATGTAACTATCAGTCCCTACCCTCACGCCAGAGTACTAGTTGTAATCCTAGGCTCTGACTTGTCATTTCAGCCTCAAGTCCAATTGTTGTCAAAAGTTTGTAGAATTCACCTCTAACATCTATAAAATTTGCCCCTTTTTAACAAATGAAACCACCAAGCTCCTCATTCACTCCCTTTTTATCTCTCGCCTTGACTATTGCAACTCCCTTCTCATTGGCCTGCCTCTCCATAGGCTCCTCCCCTCTTCAGTCCATCATTAATGCTGCTGCAAGACTTTTCCACCTTACCAACCGCTCAGTGTCTGCCAACCCTCTCCTCCAATCCCTACACTGGCTCCCAATCACCCAGCAAATTAAATTAAAAATACTAACCATAACATACAAAGCCATTCACAACTCTGCCCCAAGCTACATCACCAATCTTGTCTCCAAATATCACCCAAATCGTCCTCTCCGCTCTTCTCCTTGTTGAATATGTTTATTGAATTTTTCATAAATAACAAAGTAAATAAGTAAATAAATAAAAAAAATAATAAATAAAATAAATAAAGAAGAGAAGAAATAAACATATAAATATGAAGCATGAGCACATAATATACAATCAAGATAAGATAAATAGTATCATAATAAAGATATAAATTTATCTTATTACTCTAAGAATGATATAAATTGTAGAAATACATTAATGTGATCATGACAGAGAAATTTAATAAATAAACAAATAGTCAATATGACATTTTCCATTAATGAATTTATGTCTTATAATGAATAAGAATAAAGGAGAAAAAAAAAAAAAAAGAGAGGGGAGTGTAGGTGGTGGTGGTCTGGCTCTTGAATTACATAATTTATTGTTATATTATATATTCTATATACAATCTAATGAGGTAATAACAAAGATTGGTCAAAGTCATTAGGGTAATAGTGTTTAACCCATGGTTGCCATATCTTACGAAATTTATTGATCTTATTGTCAGCTATAGCTGTCATTTTATCAAATACTAGTGCTCTATTGAGTCTATGTTTTTCTTCAGCCAAGATTAGAGATTTAGACTTCCACGCTTTGGCAATTGTTTGTTTGGCTGAAGTAGTAATTTGAATGAGTAATTGGAATTGAGTATGAGAAAGTGTATTGGGCTTGAGGTTTAAAAGTGCTGTAGCAGGGTCTGGAAGGATAGAAATTTCAAGAGCTTTAGAAGCCATAGCCATATCCATTTTTTCAGAATTCCTGGACTATCGGGCATTGCCACCAGATATGAAAGTGAGTTCCAAGCGAATCGCATCCTCTAAAGCAATTAGGTGAGTATGTAGGAATGAATTTTGCTATTCTAGCTGGTACTAGGTACCACCGTGCCAGAACTTTGTAATTTGTTTCTATGGCATAACTATTTGGAGAGGAAGATTTAGGGGCTAACCATATGTTCGACCAATCTTTAGTATCAAACGTCTGATTCATGTCTAGTGCCCATTTGGCAGTGTATGAGGGTAAGTTTTCATCAGATTTACCTATGAGTTGTTGGTATAATAAAGAAATCAGTCCTCTGATGTGTGGGTCGCTTATACAAATCCATTCAAATTGAGTCATTTGATTAAGAGATGAACCTGTAGTAAGGAGTGGTTCATAGAAATTTTTAATTTGTAGATAACGAAAGATTTAATTTCTCGGAATATTAAAGGTTTCACACAAATCAGGAAAGGAATGTATTGTGGTTGCAGAAGTCAATCTGTATAAGCGATTCAGGTTCATAGAGGACCATATGGAAAAAGATCTAGGAAATTTCCATGCAGGATAGAAAGCTGGGTTGCCAAGGAATGAAAGTAAAGGATTATGCGGAGATTGGAGATTATACAAATTTTTGAACTTATCCCAGATAGCTAAGGTGTGTTTAGTTATGGGATTGGAAATGCTTTTTCTATCAACCTGGCGAAGCCATAACATATTAGCCACTGATATTGGGTCGGTATCCACTGCTTCAATAGCTACCCATAGGGGTGTTTCGATTGTAGCATGGTATTTAGGTAGAAGAGCCATTTGGGCAGCATAATAATAAGATAAAAAATTGGGTAATCCTAAACCACCTTTTAATTTATTAAGGTAAAGTGTAGATTTGGGTATACAAGGTTTAGTAGTACCCCAGATAAATTATAGGACTCTTCGTTGAGTAAGTCTAGTAAAATAAGATGGTAAAGTTATAGGTAACACTCTAAATAAATATAAAAATTTTGGCAATATTGACATCTTAATAGCATTGATTTTACCTAACCAAGAAAGTGAAAGAGAGGCCCATTGCTTCATACAACCTGATGTTCGTTTCAAGAGAGGTAAGTAGTTAGCTGTAAACAGATCTTTGAGAGAGATTGTGAGTTGTACTCCTAAATAGGGTAATTGTTTTGAAACCCAAGTAAAAGGTAGAGCAGTTTTTGTATGTTGAAGAAATACAAAAAGAAATATTTAAGGCATTTGATTTAGAAGGATTGATATGAAGTCCAGAGATATGAGCAAAATTATACAGTATGTTAAGTAGATTTGGGGTAGATATATGAGGATGGGACAGGAAAATAAGAATATCATCAACAAAAAGGCTTATCTTATGATGGTAACCACCTAATTCAATACCTTTGATATCTACATTTGTTCTAATTAGTTGTGCTAAGGGTTCTATTAATAGGGCAAAAAGTAATGGTGAAAGGGGACAACCTTGTCTTGTGCCTCTATTTATGTCAAATATAGTAGATTTATAGCCAGAGTATTTAATATATGCTCTTGGCATATTGTATAGTGAGGAGACCCAGGTAAGGAAATGGTTACCAAAACCCCATTTTTGTAGTATATAATCCATATATGGCCAAGTGACAGAGTCGAATGCCTTTTTTTATATCTAATGAAACCAGCCATGCTGGGATACGTCTTATTTTGGCTGCGTGTATGAGTAAGAGTGCACGTCTTATATTATCGCCTGCCTGTCGTTTCGGAATAAAACCTGTTTGGTCTTTATGGATTATATGACCAATAATAGTATTCAATCTGGTAGCCAGGATTTTAGCTAATAGTTTAATATCTAAATTAAGAAGCGATATGAGACGATAATTAGACCAAGAAGAGGAGTCAGATTGTGGTTTGGGAATCATAGCTATAATAGATGTGAGTGTCTCTGTTCTAAATGAATGTCCTTCGAGAATTGAATTAAAGGCCCTAGTTAAGATTGGTGTAAAAATATGCATAAACTGTCTGTAATATACTGCTGGGAACCCATCAGGACCCGGTCTCTTGTTAAGTTTTAGAAGTTTTATAGTATTCAAAACCTCTGTAGTAGTAATAGGACTTTCAAGAAGATCTCGTTGTTTTTGATCGAGATATGGAAGTTTAATGTTAGAAAATACAATATCAGCTTTTGACTTCTCAAATGTTGGGGCAGGGGAATATAGTTTAGCCAAATTAGTACGAAAAATCTCTAGAATTTTAACCGGATTACTAGTGTACGCTTCTTTAGAGATTTTCAAATGGATAGGTTTCTTTTCGTGTTGTGTAATTTTCAAGCTTCTGGCCAAGGGTGTATCTGGTTTATTAGCCTTAAGGTAAAAAGTATGTTGTCGTTTGCGTAAAGATTTATCAGCGGATTCAGTCAAAAAAAGATCCGAATCTAGGTGGGCTTTTTCAAGTTTAGAATTATTAATAGCCGTTGGGCAAGATTGAAAGGTCTGATGACAGTTATTAAAGTTAGTTTCCACTTTTGAAAACATTATTTTGCGTTCTCTTTTGAATTTAGTTGCTTGTTGTATCATTCTACCTCTAATGACAGGTTTATGAGCCTCCCATAGTGTGAGGGCAGAGATGTCATTTGTGTCATTATAAAATAGTCAGATATTGATTTCTCAATCTCTTTACTAAGAGATGGATGAGTCAATATGAAATCCCTCATACACCAAGTTGTGTCATGAGATCTAGGGAGCGTAGAAGCTATATTAATGGAAACTGCACAATGGTCAGTCCATGGGAATGGTATAATTTTAGCTGAGATGATTTCTGGTAACATGCTAGATGGGATAAGGATATGATCAATCCGTGAAAAAGATTTATGTGGGTAAGAGTAATGAGTAAATCGTCTATCAGTAGGGTTAATTTCACGCCAGGTATCGACCAAGCTATGAGAAGTGAGTAAACGTTGAAAAGTAAGGTTTGTTGTGCCTGTTGTAGGCCCAGGAGGAGATTTATCTAAAAATGGGAAGATTGTTGCATTAGAATCACCACATATAACAACTGTTCCAAATTTATGAGACTCTATGACTTGAAAAAGGTGAGATAGGAACGCCGTTGGGCATTTATTGGGAGCATAATAGGATACAATAGTAATAGGGTTATCAGAAATATAACCTGTTAAAAGTAAATATTGACCTTCCGGATCTATCACTTGTGTTTTAAGGTTAAACGTAGTGGTATGGTGGAAACCAATAAGCGTACCCCTCTGTTTAACTGCAGTGGAGGCAGTATAAAATTGTGGGAATGAGGGTGAGAGAAATCTAGGTTGAGCTTTTTCTGCAAACTGTGTCTCCTGTAAGCATATAATATGAGCTTTTTTGGATGAAAAGGATCTTAAAGCTTTAGTGCGTTTATGCGGGATATTAAATCCCTGTACGTTTAAAGATAATACATTTATCGGAGCCATAGATCAACCAGGGTAACAAATCTATCATAGCATAAAGAGTTTTTACTGTGAGCCAGATCCACCACTCTGAGAATCATGAAGAAATCGAGGTTCAAGGAAAAAGAAAAAAAAAAATATATAAAAAACGAAAAAAAGAAATAAATAGAACAATCGTATTAACCCATTACTTAAATAGTGCTGCTTAAATAGAAAACAGAATAGTAGGGTTTGGGAGCATCTCAAGGAAGTATTCAAAACTCCCTGAGAGGATCCGAGTCCACCAGCAGAGTCCCCCATAAAAAAAGGCAGGAGTCTGCAAATGGAAAAACCAAAGGGGCAGCAAGAAATTCCTATAGCAAGGACGTCCCCGGAGAACTACAGGTACCAAAAACAGAAAAAATAAACCAGCAAAAAGATGTATAATGCTTTGCTTTATAATTTATGTAGAAAAAAAAGGACTAAAGAGAAAAAAGTCGAATAGACTATCCAATTTAAAGCATATCCGCCATGTCTAAGCATATCTTTTGCATAAATAAAAAGAGGAAAAAAAAAAGAACAAGCGGTTATGCTAAAGAAAAACCAAAACCAATTTCGGTAATTGAGAACCTGTAATGAGAGAAGATAATTGGTAGTAGGTTTTTTGGTCAGTCCATAGAATCGTCGTTTTTTAGGCGGTGAGTGTTCATATCGGCCACGCTTGTGGAGATTTTGGTATGAAGATGAGAAAGAGTTGGATCCTGAGTTTTTCTTTTGCTGAGGAAAGCGAGCAGTTGAATGTCTGCGAGGCTGATCTTTAGGTAAGGCTGTTTCAATTAAACCTAATTCCAATAAAGCCGATTGTAAGTCCTCTGAAGAGCGACAGACGTATCTAGTTTCCAGGTGAGTAAATCGAAGGCAAAAAGGAAACCCCCAATGATAGGTAATTTGATCATTCTGAAGTACCTACAATTGAGGTTTGAGGGCACGTCTTTTTGCCACTGTAAGAGGAGACAAGTCTGTGAATAACTGGTAAGTATGACCCTGGAAGCTGAGAGATTCTTTTCTTCTAGCAGCTGATAGCAGTTGTTCTTTAGTTTTGTAGTAGTGCAATTTAGTTATTATGTCCCTAGGGGGGCCGTTGGTTTTACGTGGTGCTAAAGCTCTGTGCACTCTGTCCATTTCAAGTCTGTCAATAGAAATTTCAGGGAGTAATTCTTGAAATAGTGTGGTAATGATTGCCTGCAGGTCTAAAATGGATTCAGGTATACCTCTTATCCGTAAATTAGATCGTCCATCTCTGTTTTCTTGTTCCTCCAAACGTGACTGTAATAAGGTATTTTCCTCTTTAACCACTTGAGCCCCGGACCATTATGCTGCCTAAGGACCAGAGGTCTTTTTCCAATTTGGCACTGCGTCGCTTTAACTTTTAATTGCGCGATCATGCAATGCTGTACCCAAACGAAATTTGCGTCCTTTTCTTCCCACAAATAGAGCTTTCTTTTGATGGTATTTGATCACCTTTGCAGTTTTTATTTTTTGCGCTACAAACGGAAAAAGACCAAAAATTTTGAAAAAAAATGATATTTTCTACTTTTTGTTATAAAAAAAATCCAATAAACTCAATTTTAGTCATACATTTAGGCCAAAATGTATTCGGCCACATGTCTTTGGTAAAAAAAATGTCAATAAGCGTATATTTATTGGTTTGCGCAAAAGTTATAGCGTCTACAAACTAGGGTACATTTTCTGGAATTTACACAGCTTTTAGTTTATGACTGCCTATGTCATTTCTTGAGGTGCTAAAATGGCAGGGCAGTACAAAACCCCCACAAATGACCCCATTTTGGAAAGTAGACACCCCAAGGAAATTGCTGATAGGCATGTTGAACCCATTGAATATTTATTTTTTTTGTCCCAAGTGATTGAATAATGACAAAAAAAAAAAAAAATATTTACAAAAAGTTGTCACTAAATGATATATTGCTCACACAGGCCATGGGCCTATGTGGAATTGCACCCCAAAATACATTCAGCTGCTTCTCCTGAGTACGGGGATACCACATGTGTGGGACTTTTTGGGAGCCTAGGTGCGTACGGGACCCCGAAAACCAATCATCGCCTTCAGGATTTCTAAGGGTGTAAATTTTTGATTTCACTCTTCACTGCCTATCACAGTTTCGGAGGCCATAAAATGCCCAGGTGGCACAAACCCCCCCCAAATGACCCCATTTTGGAAAGTAGACACCCCAAGCTATTTGCTGAGAGGCATATTGAGTCCATGGAATATTTTATATTTTGACACAAGTTGCGGGAATGTGACACTTTTTTTTTTTTTTTTGCACAAAGTTGTCACTAAATGATATATTGCTCACACAGGCCATGGGCATATGTGGAATTGCACCCCAAAATACATTTAGCTGCTTCTCCTGAGTATGGGGATACCACATGTGTGGGACTTTTTGGGAGCCTAGCCGCGTACGGGGCCCCGAAAACCAATCACCGCCTTCAGGATTTCTAAGGGCGTGAATTTTTGATTTTACTCTTCACTGCCTATCACCGTTTCGGAGGCCATGGAATGCCCAGGTGGCACAAAACCCCCCCAAATGACCCCATTTTGGAAAGTAGACACCCCAAGCTATTTGCTGAGAGGCATGGTGAGTATTTTGCAGCTCTCATTTGTTTTTGAAAATGAAGAAAGACAAGAAAAAACATTTTTTTTTTTCTTTTTTCAAATTTCAAAACTTTGTGACAAAAAGTGAGGTCTGCAAAATACTCACTATACCTCTCAGCAAATAGCTTTGGGTGTCTACTTTCCAAAATGGGGTCATTTGGGGGGGGTTTGTACCACCTGGGCTTTCCATGGCCTCCGAAACTGTGATAGGCAGTGAAGAGTGAAATCAAAAATTCACGCCCTTAGAAAGCCTGAAGGCGGTGCTTGGTTTTCGGGGTCCCGTACGCGGCTAGGCTCCCAAAAAGTCTCACACATGTGGTATCCCCGTACTCAGGAGAAGCAGCAGAATGTATTTTGGGGTGTAATTTCACATATTCCCATGGCATGTTTGAGCAATATATCATTTAGTGACAACTTTGTGCAAAAAAAACAAAAAAAAATTTGTCTCTTTCCCGCAACTTGTGTCGCAATATAAAATATTCCATGGACTCGACATGCCTCTCAGCAAATAGCTTGGGGTGTCTACTTTCCAAAATGGGGTCATTTGGGGGGGGTTTGAACTGTCCTGGCATTTTATGCACAACATTTAGAAGCGTATGTCACACATCACCCACTCTTCTAACCACGTGAAGACAAAGCCCTTTCTGACACTTATTGTTTACATGAAAAAGTTTTTTTTTTTTGCAAGAAAATAACTTTGAACCCCCAAACATTATATATTTTTTTAAAGCAAATGCCCTACAGATTAAAATGGTGGGTGTTTCATTTTTTTTTTTTTCGCACAGTATTTGCGCAGCGATTTTTCAAACGCATTTTTTGGGGAAAAAACACACTTTTTTTAATTTTAATGCACTAAAACACACTATATTGCCCAAATGTTTCATGAAATAAAAAAGATGATCTTAGGCCGAGTACATGCATACCAAACATGACATGCTTTACAATTGCGCACAAACGTGCAGTGGCAACAAAATAAATACATTTTTAAAAGCCTTTAAAAGCCTTTACAGGTTACCACTTTAGATTTACAGAGGAGGTCTACTGCAAAAATTACTGCCCTCGATCTGACCTTCGCGGTGATACCTCACATGCATGGTGCAATTGCTGTTTACGTTTGACGACAGACCGCCGCTTGCGTTCGCCTTAGCGCAAGAGCAGGGGGCGACAGGGGTGCTTTCATTTTTTTTTTTTTTTTTATCATTTTTATTGTTATCTCGGGGAATGTAAATATCCCCTATGATAGCAATAGGTAGTGACAGGTACTCTTTTTTGAAAAAATTGGGGTCTATTAGACCCTAGATCTCTCCTCTGCCCTCAAAGCATCTGACCACACCAAGATCGGTGTGATAAAATGCTTCCCCAATTTCCCAATGGCGCTATTTACATCCGGCGAAATCTAAGTCATAAAATGCTCGTAGCTTCCGGTTTCTTAGGCCATAGAGATGTTTGGAGCCACTCTGGTCTCTGATCAGCTCTATGGTCAGCTGGCTGAATCACCGGCTGCATTCTCAGGTTCCCTGTTGAGACAGGAGAGCCAGAGAAAAACACGGAAGACGGTGGGGGGGGGGCATTCCCTCCCACGGCTTGTAAAGGCAGTCTAGAGGCTAATTAGCCACTAGGATTGCTTTTACATGAAAGCCGACCGCTGGCTGAAAAGAATGATACCAAGATGATACCTAAACCTGCAGGCATCATTCTGGTATAACCACTCAAAGTCGTGAATGGCGTACCTGAAGACAAAAAAATGGTTAACAATAAAGCACAGTAAACGGTAAAGTATAAATAATTACATACCTGAAAAACAAACATGATAAAACATAATAACAATAAAACATTGCAGAATAGAATACAGTAAAAAAGAGCAGAACAATAGAGAGAGAGAATAGAGAGAGAGAGAACAATAAAACGACAATTTTTTTTTTATTTTATATATATTTTTTTTTTTTACACTTTTTTTGTAACTAACTTTTATAACGGTAACCGGTTCCAGGTTCGGGTCTCTCAAAATGCGATGGCATCTTGGGAGACCCTGTGAAAGTGCGCCTAGTCTGTGCAATGCTGTACGCTACGCTAATACTCAACTAGTGAATGGTAGCGTTCAAAACATTCACCAATGCAAAGACCAGGATTGTCAGGACAGGAGGGACAATAATAGAGGGTGTCACGCCTATATTCGCGCTTGCTGCAGACACGACATCTTTTTTGGGGGTTCGTTGGGTAGGGGTACTCGGGAGGACATAAAGAAAATGCCTCTCATGCAGCCGACTGCATTTGGTTGGGGATGTGAATGGGGGAAGTACGGGCGCTGCAGAAGTGGTGGGTTCCCAATTAGGATTGGCGAATGCAGCAGGAAGGGCACTATGGGCACGACGGGCCTGTGTTTGTCTTCTTGGTGGCAGCGGGACACTACTTGTGCTTGCCACCTCACCAGCTTGAACTGCACTTATGGGACTCGCCACGTCACCAAGTGTTACTGCAGTGCTGGTTTGACTACGACCGGGGTGTACTAGGCCGCTGGTGCTTGCCAGTTCACCAAAACGCTACAAAAAAAAAACAGGCTTGACTCTGCGAACGCTGCAGTTATGCGTTTAGTGTTTTGTAAGTGACAGTGATCGATCGATACTGCAAGTATCGGGGGGGGGATCGGGGTGTTTTGTATGCCTGGCATGTTCTACTGTGTGTGTAGTGTTGGTGCACTCACATTGATGTCTTCTCTCCTCGGCGCTGCAACGGAATACCGAGCCGAGGAGAGATGACATCATTTCCTTTGCTGCTGTTTAGCATACAGCAGCAAAGGAAGTGATCTGATTGGCCGGCGGCGATCGCGAGGGGGGGGCCACGAACGGATGGCCTCCCCCTCATCTCCGATCGCCGGGGGACCAAACGGGACCGCCTCGGGCGGCGGGGGGGTGTCCACATCACATGTACGTGATTTTGCCTGCCCGTGCCGCCTTGCCGACGTAAATCGGCGTGAGGCGGTCCTTAAGTGGTTAAGGGCTGTTAACGCAGAAGTGCAATATTGTGTTTGACAGTCAATATCATCTACCCTCAATTCCAGCTCAGCTGTTCTCTGACCAATTTCTTTAATTTCTTTAGTCAATTTATCTGTGATATGGTCAGAAGTCTGTTTCAATGCTTTCTGTAGCATAACTTCAAATGTAGCAAACATGTCAGACTGTGTAACATTTTGAACTGGAAATATAACATTGTCAAGTTTTGTTTTATCAGCCAGTGTTTTTTGGCTGGAAGGCTGTGGATTCCCAGCGTGTGAAGCGCTGTGCTGTGAGGAGGTAGATGACACCGCCATCTTAGCCGCAAGTCTGAGAGCCGCTTCAGATTTGCAATTGGCTTTAAATTTGCTTTTTGGTCCTTTCAGGACCATATTATATGTTTAGTAAGGCGCTGGGGTGAGTTACCTACAATTTTGTAGTATTTTCCAAGCCGCTGGGACCTGTAGTTCTCCGGTCCGAACTCCCGAGGAGCGGAGCTCTGAGGTGGCATTACCGTTCCCTCAGGCACCCGCGCATGCGCCCCTCTCCGCTCTTCTCAAGACCTCCTGCTCTCAAGCTCCCTCGTCTCCTCCTCCCATGCTCGTCTCCAGGATTTCTACAGAGCCTCTCCCATCCTCTGGAACTTGCTACCTCAACCTGTCCCGCTATCCCCTACTCTTGCTACCTTCAGGCAATCCCTGAAAACTCATCTCTTTAGGGAAGCCTATCATGTCTCCAACTAATCTCCTACCACTTTCATCAGCTCATTCCCCACAGTTACAACCTTTTGTACCACCTGCCCCACCCTATTAGATTGTAAGCTCTTCTGAGCAGGGCCCTCTTAATCCTCTTGTATTTTATTGTATTATAACTGTATTGTCTCCCTTTTATATTGTAAAGCGCTGCGTAAACTGTTGGCGCTGTGTAAATCCGGTATAGTAATAATAATATGTATATAAAAAATTCACTTACGAACGCTGCATGGGGTCTATGTGTAAAGTAGTCCGCAAAGCATTAGAAGTCTGCATCCTAAACAGAGAGAGTACTGATAATTTAACATCATGTATAACATGCGACACATGTGACGATAATGCTATTTTTGGTGGACAAAAAAAAAAAAAAAAAAAAAACAGTCCCAAGTAACCTTTGAGAAACATTCCAAGAAACCAGTGAAATAATTGCTTTGAGCCTTCTGGTCCTGATTCCCCATGAAAAAATGAAATAAGCAATGTAAAACTTCAAGATATGACACACAATGCACGTGGTCAAGGCTGTAGACCAATGGTCCTCAACCACCGGGCCATAGCTCGTTACTGTCCCACAGCCTCCCTCCTACCAGGACCTGGTTTCCTGTCTGCTCTGACAGCGAGACTTTAGCTGTTGGAACAGATGGGGGCCACCCTATTTTGCATTTCTCCTGGTCCCTGGAGTGAGGGGTGGAAATGCGTGGGTATTTCTGGGCAGCTCTGGCTACTTCGGGCACCTGAGAGTCCCAGCAAAGTGATGCATACCAGGCTCCAGTTTCTCCAATAGTATAAAGCAGCAGCCAGAGCTGGCTGGAGGGAGCTTTGTAGCTGTACTCTCATTCCAGAGGGCAGCCGGGAGTTTTAGGTATGCACTCACATTCACATTTCTCTCCTGGGCTCTTAGGTATTACTGGGGCTGCACAATGTCCTTATCCTGAAAACCTCTCTCTGCCAGGCTCAGTGCTGCCCCAGTTATTACTCTTCTGTCATGGATACCCAGTATGAAATTGCTTGTTGTATGTTTGTATCTATTTTGAGTATGCATTTATGTGAAGAGTTACTGTGCAAAAATGTCTGCTTCAGGAACATTACGTTAAAAATGAGAATTGAAAATATACAAAAGAACTGGAGTTGTAAGCAACAGGAACCAATCAAATTGCAGAGTTTTATTTTAAAGGGCAAAACATTAAAATAGAATTTGAACTGTAGCTGTGGGGCACAACTGAACTGAATAGGGAATGTTTAGAAGGTGGGGTCAGCAATAGGTCGATCACAATCTACTTGATAATTGAATTGATATTGGAGCATTGGAGGTTTTGGAAGAATTTACCAGGCCATGGTCTCCGTAAGGTGGAAACCACTGCTGCAGACTGTGCTTACAACTGGATTGTTTACTGTTAAAGCAGTAAAAATGTGCTCCTGGAAGTGTTACTAGCTGAGAGTGTCAACTTCAAAAAACATTTAGATGTCTTCCTCAGGAAGCAGAATATACAGGGCTAAAAGAATTGTTAGGAGGATAAAAATCAAACATACACACACATTGAACAGGATGGACCTGTGTCTTTTTTCAACCTTATAAACTGTAACTGCTCGTCTTATTTATCAAAATTGATTTTATGAGTACACTATATAATAGCAACTATAATGGATTTTGGTCAGTGCCATTTTAGTTTTTTAATGCTCACACTATAAAAAATGTATTGTTCTTATTTATGTATATGAAATCTTTATCTAACAAATGAACAGGGTTCACAGGGTGCAAACATAACAGTCATAGTGTCAAAAGATGCTTAGTTTTCTTACTAGAAAGCCTAACTTGACTTCATATTTGTTGGTGGCTGTGTTATGGTTACTGATTTATCCACTTTTCCTGGGTGTTTCACCAGAACTTGGAATGCTTTCAGACCACTTTTCGAATGCTGTTAAACAGCTTATCAAATACCACTATAGGTGATTGGTAAGCGGTGAAACCAAGCAGCTTGGGGACCTAGTCCATGCCACTGTTACGGCTAGAAAACCACTAAGTCGTGTATGCCCTCTGTAAATCACTTATGCCTATTTTTAGCACAAATTGCACAGAGACTCACTTATCAGCTTTGGTTGGAGGGAAGTAAAGTCCCAAAATGGTTTCTGCATGATAATCCTTATTATAAAAGTTCTACCTTCAGTAGTAATTTATTCTCTTCCTTCCTCTGTCACTCTCCACCTCTTCCTCTCTTGGCCCAACAGATTGTAAGTACAGTACCCTGAAAGAGTATCCATACCCCTTGCAATTTTTCACATTAGAACCAAAAACGAAAATGTATTTTATTGGGATTTATGTGATAGACCAACAGAAAGTGGCACATAATTGTGCAGTGGAAGGATAATGATAAATTGTTTTCAAACTTTTTTACAAATAAAAATCTGAAAAGTGTGGCGTGTGTGACAGAACTGCCAGTATACCGCTTCCTCCAGTCTGGACATAGATACCAGATATTATAGCTGCAGCATACAAGACTAGCCGAGAAATAGCTTGTATGAAACTGGAACGGTTTATTGAAACTCAGAGACATACTTTATACCCCACAAGAGAACAATCGCCTCCTGATTATATTGACCGAACAATACAAACTAACCAGAAACATAATTAATATGAGCTAATAAACTAGTCACTAAGGCCCCATTCACACTAGCGCGTTTTTTGATGCATTTTGCATTTTGCAGAAATGCACGGGAATTTTTTAACATGGGTTCCTATGGAGCATGTTCACATCAATGCTTTTTTGTATCTCTGCGTTTTTGGAAAGGGTCGGGGACTTTTTTTCATGCAAAAAGCAGCGTTTTGCATGTAATGGTTTTCAATGGACAAGCATCAAAAACGCAAGTGCACCGTTTTTGCAGCGTTTTTGATGCGTTTTTGGTGCGTTTTTGCCGTTTTTTTTTTGTTTTTTTTTTTTTATTTTTTATTTTTTGTAATTTTTTTTTAAGACTGTAAAAAAAAAAAAAAAAAAAAAAAAAAAAAACGCAAAACGCAAATCGCGGCAAAAACGCCGCAAAAACGCGGCTCAAAAACGTGCCAAGCATGAAAAAAAAACCTCCAAAAACGCTCAAAAGCAACATGCATAGGTGTGAATCGAGCCTTAAACCAGCCTAGGTGACTCAGTGCCCACTCAGACAAGTTTGTGATTAATCAGACAATAGGTGTTCCAATTAACAATGGGACAGATATGCTTAGCAGAAAACACACAACACCTTAATAAACAGACAATAGCAGACCACCAGCATTGATCAACGTGACCAGCTCTTTCAATGAACATGTATAGTTGGGAATCAAACAAACCAGGTATAGTCATCATATATTTCTTGAGAGATAGTGTTAACCACTTCAGCCAAGGAAGATTTGGTTGCTGAATGACCAGGCCATTTTTTGAGATTCGGCACTGCGTCGCTTTAACTCACAATTGCACAGTCGTGCGACGCTGCACCCAAACAAAATTGACTTTCTTTTTTTCCCTACAAATAGAGCTTTCTTTTGGTGGTATTTGTTCGCCTCTGCGTTTTTATTTTTTGCGCTATAAACAAAAAAATGAGCAACAATTTTGAAAAAAAAAAAAAAAAAAAACACAATATTTTGTACTTTTTGCTATAATAAATATCCCCCCCCCCCTTTTTTTTTAAAAAAGCAAATCTTTTCTCAGTTTAGGCCGATATGTATTCTTCTACATATTTTTGGTAACAAAAAAAAAACAGTAAAAATCGCAATAACCGTATATTGATTGGCTTGCGCAAAAGTTATAGCGTTTACAAAATAGGGGAAAGAATTATGACATTTTTTTTTTTTTTTTACTAGTAATGGCAGTGATCAGCAATTTTTATAATGGGACTGCAACATTATGGCGGACAGATCGGACACTTTTGGGACCATTGACAATTATACAGCGATCAGTGCTATGAAAATACTGATTACTGTGTAAATGTCACTGGCAGGGAAGGGGTTAACACTAGGGGGCGATCAAGGGGTTAGCTGTGTTCCCTGTTTGTGTTTCTAACTGTAGGGGGAGGGAACTGACCTAGAGGAAATTACAGATTGTGGTTCCTAGCTAATAGGTACTCACGATCTTTCACGTCTTACAGAACAGAACAGGGATTTGTGTGTTTACACACACACACACACACACACACACACACACACACACACACACACACCCCTGTTCTGCCTCTCGTGCCATGATCGCTTGTGGCCGGCACTCATTGCGACCGTCAGCCATGAGCATCGGCATCCCCGCTGTGCAGCGGGTGCGTGCGCGTCTGCTATCCCAATCCTGCGAGCCGACATACAGCTACGACGGCTCACGGGATCGTGCCGACCTGCCGTAGTAAAAGGACAGCGGCTGGTTGGCAAGTGGTTAATATTACGGTCTCATTTGAAGTAATCCAAACCACATTATCAGTGTCCATTAAGTAGTTGTCCATCATTTTCTCGGTCACCCTGTGCCCCTAATGGACACAGGGTAACTTACACATAAGAGGGGCCTAGGGAGCTGAGACAGGGTTTTCCCAACCTCTAAAGTAAGCTGGGTTCCACAGGCCCCCCCGCCCAAAGTGACTCCCGTCATAGCAAGCATTGGTATTCAGCCCCCCTGAGTCAAGACATTTTCAGATGATGGATTGAACAGTGTTCCCTGAGATGTTCAAAGCTTGGGATATTTTTTTTATAACCTAACCCTGCTTTAACCACTTTAGCCCCGGAAGATTTTACCCCCTTCCTGACTAGAGCACTTTTTACAATTTTGCACTGCGTCGCTTTAACTGACAATTGCGCAGTCATGCAATGCTGTACCCAAATTAAATTTGCGCCTTTTTTAACCACAAATAGAGCTTTCTTTTGGTGCTATTTGATCACCCCTGTGGTTTTTATTTTTTGCTTTAAAAACAAAAAAAGAGCGACAATATTTTGAAGAAAAAGAAACTATATTTTTTTACATTTTGCTATAATAAATATCCCCCAAATTTTTTTAAAAAAATACAAATTTCTTTAGCGGTTTAGGCCAATAAATATTCTTCTACATATTTTTGCTAAAAAAAAAAAAAAAAAAAAAAAAAAAATCGCAATAAGCATGTATGGATTGGTTTGGGCAAAAGTTATAGCATCTACAAACTATGGGAAAGATTTATGGCATTTATTTATTTTTTATCCGGCAAATGGTAGTTTACACACACAAATCCCCGTACTGGTTCTTGTGCACGTGATCGCACGTGGCTGGCGACGATCTGCCCGCCAGCCACTCGCATTGCGTCCCCCCGCTGTGCAGCGGGCGCTCCCCCCCTTTGGCGGGTCTTAAAAGGGAAACCTGTACCCATGCGGGGTTTTGCACAGCGGTGCAACTGTACTGCAGTATTTGTACATGACTTCTCCACAACTTTATCCTTGACCTGTCTGGTGTGTTCCTTGGCCTTCATGATGCTGTATGTTCACGAAGGTTCTCTAACAAACCTATGAGGGCTTCACAGAACAGCTGTATTTATACTGAGATTACCGCTTGCCGACCAGCCGCCATCATTTTACTGCAGCAGGTCAGCACGATTCTGCGAGCTGTCGTAGCTATACATCGGCTCGCGGGATCGGGATAGCAGGCGCGCGCCGGCTGCACAGCGGGGGTACCGATGCTCATGGCCGACAGTCGCGATAACCGCTGGCTATGAGTGATTGCGGGCATGAGAAGCAGAACAGGGACGAGTGTGCGTGACAGATCGTGACTTCCTATTAGCTAAGAATCACGATCCGTCACTTCCTCCAAGTCAGTCCCCTCCCCCTTCAGTTAGAAACACAAACAGGGAACACAGTTAACCCCTTGATTGCCCCCTATTGTTAACCCCTTTCCTGCCAGTAACATTTTTACAGTAATCCGTGCATTTTTATAGCACTGATCGCTGTATAAATGCCAATGGTCCCAAAAATGTGTCAAAAGTGTCCGATATGCCCGTCAATGTCGCAGACCCGATAAAAATCGCAGATTGCCGCCATTACTAGTAAAAAAAAATTATAAAAATGCTATAAATGTATCCCCTATATTGTAGACGCTATAACTTTTGCACAAACCAATCAATATATGCTTATTGCGATATTTTTTTTTACCAAAAATATGTAGAAGAATACATATCGACCTAAACTGAGGAAAAATTTGCTTTTTTTTTAAAAAAAAATGGGGATATTATAGCATAAAGTACAAAATATTGCTTTTTTTCAAAATTGTCGCACTTTGTTTATAGTGCAAAAATTAAAAACCGCAGAGGCGATCAAATACCACCAAAAGAAAGCTCTATTTGTGGGAAAAAAAGGATTTTGTTTGGATGCAGTGTCGCACGACCGCGCAATTGTCAGTTAAATCGACGCAGTGCCGAATTGCAAAAAATGGCCCGGTCATTCAGGGGCTGAAGTGGTTAAATTACACACAGGTGAACTCCATTTACTAATTAGGTGACTTCTGAAGGCAATTGGTTCCACTAGATTTCAATTAGGGGTACCAGAGTAAAGGGGGCTGAATACAAATGCATGCCACACTTTTTAGATATTTATTTGTAAAAAATTTTGAAAACCATTTATCATTTTCCTTCCACTTCACAATTATGTGCCACTTTGGTTGGTCTATCACATTAAATCCCCATAAAATACATTTACCTTTTTGGTTGTAACATGACAAAATGGAAATGAGAATACTTTTTCACAACACTGTAAATCCCATTCTGCAACGTCAACCAGCCCTCTTCCCCACTATCACCCAACCCCCCCCCCCCCTCTGCAATGTCAACCAGCTCCCCCAAAATAATCACCCAACACCTCACGGCACTCTCAGGCAAACCACCACTGGACTCTAAACCTCCCTCTTGCAGTGCACCAGCAGCTACCCTTCTCCAAACACTCACAGCGCTCCCCCCTTCTCTTACAACCCTCCTGCAAAATCAGACACAATCCCTCCTGCCCAACTGAAACCAGCACCTGCAACCAACAACACCTCCCCAGAGTCTCAGACAGTCCCCATCTCCCCAAACACTGATCTCATCATCCTCCCTTTCTTCAGCACTTATTGTATACACCATGCCTGAAATCCCCTCTTTTCTCAGCATCCAATGCACCTGCCTCTCCCTTTTTCTCACCACCTAGTGTTCCTGCAACTCCATTCCCTCACCAATAACCTTGCAAGTGCCTTCTTCCTGCACCCACAGCTATATTTCTCTCATCTACTGTGCATACTCCTCCCACTATCCACCGCACCTACAGATATAACCCTCTATCACCACCAACCCTGGCTGCAACTTCCCTTCCCTCATCAACATTCCCTAGGTGTTAGTAACTGAAAATAGACTCAATTGCAAAAATCTCACTAATGAGCTTCAGAACAAATATTTCAATTGTTCAACAATAAGTACTTAAAGCAAAACTACCGGCACACATTTTTTTATTAAGATCCGCTGTGTAAACTCTCATACACTATATGCCACTTTAAGGAATTCAGTCATTTAGATAGATAGCATAATTCTCGCTATACTTTAGGTCAGCTGTGCCTCTCATACACTGCAATGCAGTTTACCCCCTCCCATTTACAGAACGCCTTGTAAATGATACACAGAATATAAAGCATTCTGTGAATGGACAAGGGGAGAGGGGGGGCAGATAAAGGGCACTGTGACTTCTGTGTATTATGCCGCGTACACACGAGCGGACTTTACGGCAGACTTGGTCCGGAGGACCGGAGTCAGTCAGATAATTCGATCGTGTGTGGGCTCCAGCGTACTTTTTTTCCCAAAAGTTCGACGGACCTAGAAAAGAAACATGTTTCAAATCTTTCCGACAGGATTCGAGTCCGGTCGAAAAGTCCGCTCGTCTGTATGCTAGTCCGACAGATAAAAACCGACGCTAGGGCAGCTATTGGCTACTGGCTATCAACTTCCTTGTTTTAGTCCGGTCGTACGTCATCGTGTATGAATCCGTCGGACTTTGGTTGATCGTGTGTAGGCAAGTCGATTCATTCGGAAAGTCCGTTGGAAAGTCAGTTGAAAAGTCTGCCAGACCCAGTCCGTTGAAAAGTCCACCCGTGTGTACGCGGCATAAGAGCCACAGAAAGACGGAGGTAT
Organism: Aquarana catesbeiana; assembly: GCF_042186555.1. Lineage (NCBI taxonomy): Eukaryota > Metazoa > Chordata > Amphibia > Anura > Ranidae > Aquarana > Aquarana catesbeiana. The sequence continues at coordinate 493,400,235 of NC_133327.1, forward strand.
ATTGTGAACTATACTATCCACCGTTAATGAAAGTGCAAATATTAAAAAGGAAATGACAGTGAAACTTAAGTGGCATATACCTTGTGAGGTTTTTTTTGTTTGTTATTTACACAGCTGATTTTTCTGAAGTTATGCTTTAACTTTTTCACATACAGGTTCATTGACCAAAGTTCTACCTCGTGGATCTGAGAAAGAAGAATTTGTGAACTGAGGCTGCTCTAAAATATTGTGTTTCCATACATTCATGATTGTAAATAGGTGACTTACCTCTTGAGAGCAAGCTCTTTATTAGTCACAGAGCACACTTCATTTTCCAAGGGGTCACGAGCCACGCTCAAGCTGAAATAAAAAATGTATGCGAGTGGCAATGTGCACTTTTCTTCCCCTCCAAAAAGCTGATAATTTTGCTACTACAGTATATAGACTTAAATTGTGCAAAAAAAAAAAAAATATCACAGGATACATTGCTTGTGTTGCCTATATTGTAACCTATATTTAAAATTCTAGCATACATTTGTAAAAAGGAAAAAAAAAGCAAAAAAAAAAAAACAAAACACTTACCTTACACCGAATGAGCCATCTATTTCTTCTTTGGAAATGCCACCTATAAAGCACACATGTGTTACACATACTGTACATACATTTTATATATATATTTATATTTATTATATATATATTTTATTATACATACACACACACTCACTATCTCACAAAGTGTGTACACCCCTCACATTTTTGTAAATATTTTATTATATCTTTTCATGTGACAACACTGAAGAAATTACACTTTTGCTACAATGTGGAGTAGTATAAAACAGTGTAAATTTTCTGTCCCCTCAAAATAACTCAACACACAGCCATTAATGTCTAAACCGCCGGCAAAAAAAGTGAGCACACCCCCTAAGTGAAAATGTCCAAATTGGGCCCAAAGTCTCAATAGTTTGTGTGGCCACCATTATTTTAGAGCATTTCCCAAACTTTTGCCCGTCTATTTCCCAAAGACAACCTCTGGATATGACGCTAAGCATATGCACTCAACTTTTGGTAAACCATGGCAAGGCCTGTTCTGAGCGGAACCTGTCCTGTTAAACCGCTGTATGGTCTTGGCCACGGTGCTGCAGCTCAGTTTCAGGGTCTTGGCAATATTCTTATAGCTTAGGCCATCTTTATGTAGAGCAACAATTCTTTTTTTCAGATACTTAAAGAGTACTTTTCCATGAGGTGCCATGTTGAACTTCCAGTGACCAGTATGAGAGCGATAACACCAAATTTAACATACTTTCTCCCCATTCACACCTGAGACCTTGTAACACTAACGAGTCACATGACACCAGGGAGGGAAAATGGCTAATTGGGCCCAATGTGGACTTTCACTTAGGGGTGCACTCACTTTTGTTCGCCAGCGGTTTGGACATTAATGGCTGTGTGTTGAGGTAATTTGAGGGGACTGCAAATTTACAATGTTATGCAAGCTGTACATTCGCTACTTTACATTATATCAACGTTTCATTTCTTCAGTGTTGTCACATGAAAAGATATAATAAAATATTTACAAAAATGTGGAGGGGTGTACTCATTTTTGTGAGATACTGTACATACAGTGCTCAGAATAAAAGAGTGCACCCCAACAGATTTGTCATAAAACCTTTTACTTTCAGAATCAACATTCTCTATGGGACACTATACTACAAAATACTTCCAAATGCAGGCCATTGAATGCAGCCAAGAATTGTTAATTTGTGCACACAAAAAAAGTATTTTTCCTAACAAATAATTCAAGACCATGTTGCAAAAATGAATACACCCCAAAGAAAGTCTAGGCTGGCCATACATCATACAAATTTTCTTATTCAATTTTCCTTTAGATTTACCAAAACCATATAATATGAGGTCAACACTTTCAATGTGTATGAAATTAGGCAGGCCCTTGCACTACATAGAGGGTAATTTACTAAGACGAATGCGCTGCGCCGGTTCACACCTTAACCACTTAAGGACCGCCTCACGCCGATGTACGTCGGCAAGGTGGCACGGGCAGGCAGAATCACGTACATATACGTGATCTGCCTCCTGCGGGCGGGGGGTCCGATCGGACCCCCCCCCCGGTGCCCGAGGCAGTCCGCTTCTGACCAGCGGCGATCAGAGATGAGGGGGAGACCATCCGTTCGTGGCCCCCCCTCGCGATCGCCGCCGGCCAATCAAATCATTCCTTTGCTGCTGTATGCCAAACAGCAGCAAAGGAAATTATGTCATCTCTCCTCGGCTCGGTATTTTCCGTTCCGGCGCCGAGGAGAGAAGACTGGAATGTGAGTTACACAAACACACACATACAGTAGAACACGCCAGGCATACATTACACCCCCGATCCCCCCGATCACCCCTCCCCACCCCCCTGTCACACTGACACCAAGCAGTTTTTTGTTTTTTTTTCTGATTACTGCATGGTGTCAGTTTGTGACATTTACTGTGTTAAGGCAGTTACTGTTAGCCCCCTTTAGGTCTAGGATACCCCCCTAACCCCCCTAATAAAGTTTTAACCCCTTGATCACCCCTTGTCGCCAGTGTCACTAAGCGATCATTTTTCTGATCGCTGTATTAGTGTCGCTGGTGACGCTAATTAGGGAGGTAAATATTTAGGTTCGCCGTCAGCGTTTTATAGTGACAGGGACTCCCATATACTACCTAATAAATGTTTTAACCCCTTGATTGCCCCCTAGTTAACCCTTTCACCACTGATCACCGTATAACTGTTACGGGTGACGCTGGTTAGTTTGTTAATTTTTTATAGTGTCAGAGCACCCGCCATTTATTACCGAATAAAGGTTTAGCCCCCTGATCGCCCAGCGGTGATATGCGTCGCCCCAGGCAGCGTCAGATTAGCGCCAGTACCGCTAACACCCACGCACGCAGCATACGCCTTCCTTAGTGGTATAGTATCTGTACGGATCAATATCTGATCCGAGCAGATCTATAATAGCATCCCCAGCAGTTTAGGGTTCCCAAAAAAGCAGTGTTAGCGGGATCAGCCCAGATACCTGCTAGCACCTGCGTTTTGCCCCTCCGCCCGGCCCAGCCCAGCCCACCCAAGTGCAGTATCGATCGATCACTGTCACTTACAAAACACTAAACGCATAACTGCAGCGTTCGCAGAGTCAGGCCTGATCCCTGCGATCGCTAACAGTTTTTTTGGTAGCATTTTGGTGAACTGGCAAGCACCAGCCCCAGGCAGCGTCAGGTTAGCGCCAGTACCGCTAACACCCACGCACGCACCGTACACCTCCCTTAGTGGTATAGTATCTGATCCGATCAGATCTATACTAGCGTCCCCAGCAGTTTAGGGTTCCCAAAAACGCAGTGTTAGCGGGATCAGCCCAGATACCTGCTAGCACCTGCGTTTTGCTCCTCCGCCTGGCCCAACCCAGCCCACCCAAGTGCAGTATCGATCGATCACTGTCACTTACAAAACACTAAACGCATAACTGTAGCATTCGCAGAATCAGGCCTGATCCCTGCGATCGCTAACAGTTTTTTTGGTAGCGTTTTGGTGAACTGGCAAGCGCCAGCGGCCTAGTACACCCCGGTCGTAGTCAAACCAGCACTGCAGTAACAGTTGGTGACGTGGCAAGTCCCATAAGTGCAGTTCAAGCTGGTGAGGTGGCAAGCACAAGTAGTGTCCCGATGCCACCAAGAAGAAGACAAACACAGGCCGTCGTGCCCATAGTGCCCTTCCTGCTGCATTCGCCAATCCTAATTGGGAACCCACCACTTCTGCAGCGCCCGTACTTCCCCCATTCACATCCCCAACCAAATGCAGTCGGCTGCATGAGAGGCATTTTCTTTATGTCCTACCGAGTACCCCTACCCAACGAACCCCCCCAAAAAAGATGTCGTGTCTGCAGCAAGCGCGGATATAGGCGTGACACCCGCTATTATTGTCCCTCCTGTCCTGACAATCCTGGTCTTTGCATTGGTGAATGTTTTGAACGTTACCATTCACTAGTTGAGTATTAGCGTAGGGTACAGCATTGCACAGACTAGGCACACTTTCACAGGGCCTCCCAAGATGCCATCGCATTTTGAGAGACTCGAACCTGGAACCGGTTACAGTTATAAAAAAAAGTGTAAAAAAAATAAATAAATAAAAAATATAAAATAAAAAAAAATAGTTGTCGTTTTATTGTTCTCTCTCTCTCTATTCTCTCTCTATTGTTCTGCTCTTTTTTACTGTATTCTATTCTGCAATGTTTTATTGTTGTTATGTTTTATCATGTTTGCTTTTCAGGTATGCAATTTTTTATACTTTACCGTTTACTGTGTTTTATTGTTAACCATTTTTTTGTCTTCAGGTACGCCATTCACGACTTTGAGTGGTTATACCAGAATGATGCCTGCAGGTTTAGGTATCATCTTGGTATCATTCTTTTCAGCCAGCGGTCGGCTTTCATGTAAAAGCAATCCTAGCGGCTAATTAGCCTCTAGACTCCTTTTACAAGCAGTGGAAGGGAATGCACCCCCCCCCCACTGTCTTCCGTGTTTTTCTCTGGCTCTCCTGTCTCAAAAGGGAACCTGAGAATGCAGCCGGTGATTCAGCCAGCTGACCATAGAGCTGATCAGAGACCAGAGTGGCTCCAAACATCTCTATGGCCTAAGAAACCGGAAGCTACGAGCATTTCATGACTTATATTTTGCCGGATGTAAACAGCGCCATTGGGAAATCGGGAAAGCATTTTATCACACCGATCTTGGTGTGGTCAGATGTTGAGGGCAGAGGAGAGATCTAGGGTTTAATAGATGCCAATTTTTTCAAAAAAAGAGTACCTGTCACTACCTATTGCTATCATGGGGGATATTTACATTCCCTGAGATAACAATAAAAATGATGAAAATGAGAAAAAAAAAAAAAAAATGAAAGGAACAGTTTAAAAATAGGATAAAAAAAAAAAAAAAAAAAAAGCACCCCTGTCCCCCCCTGCTTTCGCACAAAGGCGAACGCAAGCGTCGGTCTGGCGTCACATGTAAACAGCAATTGCACCATGCATGTGAGGCGTCACCGCGAACGTCAGATCGAGGGCAGTAATTTTAGCAGTAGACCTCCTCTGTAAATCTAAAGTGGTAACCTGTAAAGGCTTTTAAAAATGTATTTAGTTTGTCGCCACTGCACGTTTGTGCGCAATTTTAAAGCATGTCATGTTTGGTATCCATGTACTCGGCCTAAGATCATCTTTTTTATTTCATCAAACATTTGGGCAATATAGTGTGTTTTAGTGCATTAAAATTTTAAAAAGTGTGTTTTTTTTTTCCCCCAAAAAATGCGTTTGAAAAATCGCTGCGCAAATACTGTGTGAAAAAAACAAATGAAACACCCACCATTTTAATCTGTAGGGCATTTGCTTTAAAAAAAATATATAATGTTTGGGGGTTCAAAGTAATTTTCTTGCAAAAAAAATAATTTTTTCATGTAAACAAAAAGTGTCAGAAAGGGCTTTGTCCTCAAGTGGTTAGAAGAGTGGGTGATGTGTGACATAAGCTTCTAAATGTTGTGCATAAAATGCCAGGACAGTTCAAAACCCCCCCAAATTACCCCATTTTGGAAAGTAGGCACCCCAAGCTATTTGCTGAGAGTCATGTCGAGTCCATGGAATATTTTATATTGTGACACAAGTTGCAGGAAAGACAATTTTTTTTTTTTTTTTTGCACAAAGTTGTCACTAAATGATATATTGCTCCAACATGCCATGGGAATATGTGAAATTACACCCCAAAATACATTCTGTTGCTTCTCTTGAGTACGGGGATACCACATGTGTGAGACTTTTTGGGAGCCTAGCCGCGTACGGGACCCCGAAAACCAAGCACCGCTTGGTTAAGTTTATTGGATTTTTTTAATAACAAACAGTAGAAAATATCATTTTTTTTTCAAAATTTTCGGTCTTTTTCTGTTTATAACGCAAAAAATAAAAACGGCAGAGGTGATCAAATACCTTCAAAAGAAAGCTCTATTTGTGGGAAGAAAAGGACGCAAATTTCGTTTGGGTACAGCATTGCATGACCGCGCAATTAGCAGTTAAAGCGACGCAGTGCCAAATTGGAAAAATTCCTCTGGTCCTTAGGCAGCATAATGGTCTGGGGCTGGTGGTTAATTGGTGCTTAATTGGTGTGCCAGAAAAACCATTGATTGAACGTGCGAACCGGCGCACGCAGGCGCGGAACGCGATAATAAATATGTAAACTGCAACTGGTGCTAGGGTAACTGCGGTTTTCTCATTGATAATAGAGCACACCCAATACAATTGGTTAATTTCAATTCATTGGATGTGTCTTGTTAGGCAATTAGTAGGTGTTCTCAGTCAATTAACCCTTTTGATGATAATCTCATTCCTATTACTTCTAATATATCTTTGAAATGTGTTTTTTTCTATTTTTACCCAAATCTTTCAATACATTACAAAGAACAGAGAAGGGTTTCTAAACCCAATAAATTAATATTTTCAGATCTTGATCTTTAAAAGGTGACCATACACTGCAATCAGTTAGATCTTAAATAAATTAGATTTAGTGCAAGAGCTTGTTTGATTTCCTATAATTTGAGTACGTCTTCCCATAACCTATTTTGCCAAAATATCAAGTTGTACAGAGATTGGCCAATCAGATTTCATAGTGCATGACCATCTTAAGTGCCAAATTTGAAATGTATTGAAAAAATGGAGGTGTATCATAACACGGAGTGGCACAGTGGATACACATAAAATAAACCTGTGCCGCGTCCTAGCAAAATCTTGTTCAAGAACCAAAAAGGAGGGACTTTTGGACTTTTTAGGCACAACTACAAAAAACTAGTTATATAAAATATTATTTTATTTCACTTAGAAAAATACATAGCAAAAAAAAAAACAGTGCTAAAAACCACAACATGTGTACATATTCAAGCGTTTGCTATACAACACCATCTACAATGCACAATTGTTCGGACGTCTGGATAGTCACTCCAAATATAGATCGGTCCGAGAAGATGGTTAGATAGCAGATCCACACTCAACTCATGTCACGTAAATATTTGATGCTCGACATGTTTCGCGTGTCATCACGCTTCTTCAAGAGCGAAAACAGTGTATGTTGTGGCTATCAAAGTACATAACATAGAAAATATATGATTAATATATACGTACATAAAGAACAGGCATCCATAATGACGCCACATATATTGTATTTAAAAAGATGCAAGCTGGTTCAGACAGGACGGTGATGGGCGCCAAAACACAAGCGGTGATGAAAGGCTACTATGGGGGCGTGCATAACATAATCTTACATGATACCTCAAGGGTGTGACAATAGAGAAAGTTCATGGAGTAGATGGAATTATGTATACCCAATGTATGGAAAAAAGAGGGGAGTGAAAGGAAGGGGAAGGAGAAAAGGGGAAAAAGACAATCCTCCATGATTTTATATATGTTCTAGATGTAAGTATTCCCTACACACACACACTACTCTCCTGTCTCTTTTTCCCTATTTTATATAACTAGTTTTTTGTAGTTGTGCCTAAAAAGTCCAAAAGTCCCTCCTTTTTGGTTCTTGGAAAAAATTTGAAATGTAGATGTTCCATGACCCACTTGTATTTTCCTAATGATATTTCTTGGGCATTATACAAGGCACATGAGAAACCACCTTTTTTCAAGACACGCTAGAGTGATCAGGAATCTTCAAACTACGGCTCTCCAGCTGTTGCAGAACTACACATCCCATGAGGCATTGTAAAACTCTGACATTCACAGACATGACTAGGCATGATAGGAATTGTAGTTCCTCAACAACTGGAGGACCGTAGTTTGTGCTAGACCATTCTTATGCCTCCAGAATTGGGAGCGTGGCATCTAACTTCTCTCTGCTGGTGGACACAAGAACCTACATCTATAGATAAATATTTGGGCAGCACAGTGGTGTAGTGGTTAGTACTTTCACCTAGCAGCAAAAAGGGTCGCTGGTTTGAATCCCGTCCGTGACACCATCGGCCTGAAGTTTGCATGTTCTCCCTGTGCCTGCGTGGGTTTCCTCCAGGTACTCCGGTTTTTTCCCACACATAAAAACATGCTGGTAGGTAAATCGGATTCTGTCTAAATTGGCCCCAATATGTATGAATGTGTGTTAGGGAACCACACAAACGCTATCCCATGTTAATAAAAAAAAATAAATAAATAAATAATAATTCTTAATTTGCAAATAAGGATCATCTCTTCTTCAGAGAACAGTGAGCGGGGCATGGTGGTGGGAAGAAATTAGCAGCAGTACAAGCAACTTCCTGGAGGGGCGTGATGTCATTCCTGTGTGCTGGCCACTGCTTCCAGGAACCAGATATGCACCACGGGTACATACCTCCGTGCACACAGAATTTGCGTATCTCACATCTAGCTGCAGCAACCCAATTTTTAGGGAAATTAATAGTAAAGCAGATGCATATTTCCAGGACTGGACTAATAAATGTTTATATCAAAATGCAAGCAACTGGGGTTTTCTATTAAACAAGGTCTAAATGGGCCATTGCCATGCATCACAGTTGAACTTAGAAATGTGTCTTTGCAAAGTTAAACTACCGTAAATGAAATCCTCTTATTTTTGCTTGGGGATAGAGTGCAGAAGGATTAGAAGTCTTGTCAGTTTTTGGGGATGTCTGCCCCCCTTGATAGGGTGAAGACGCCTCCCAAATTTTGCCACTTTCTCCTTCAAATGTATTCACTTCCTGTCACATAGCCAAACAGGTTGTAAGGGTAAAACCCTACATTTGTGGCTGCGGGATGTTTTTGGGGCAGAGGTGCTCTCCCATGCCTTTGAGATTGAACGTGCACACCGCAACCCCCGCCCTCAGGGGCCCCTGCAAAGTCCTGGATTGCAAAAATCCTCAATTTTCGGGACAAAGTCGATATCCTGCGTCTTACCAGAGAAAAAGGGCCACTCAAGTTTAAACGGCAACAATATCTCCATATACCCCAATTTCTCAGCAGAAGTCCAACGCCAGCGCATATCCTTTGTGGTGGTGAAAGATAGTTGGGGCTAATCCGTGGACCGTGCTTGTACTGCCTCTTTTCACTAACTGCCCTGCATTACCCCTGTGGCAGGCCCGGCGGAGGTCTTAGCCAGTTCTAACACCTGATCTTCCTAACGTTTGCACATGTTGTGCCTTACATGACTGCTACTGTCTGTGCCTTATATATTACAGGTGAATTCTATATCCTGCAGCATAGACACACGCACCTTATTTGAGAGCCTCATTGGACCTGCTACCTCCCCCATACCAGTAGGTGGCAAGACAACAGGTTTTTCTGTTACCTCTCATGAATGTTGCTGAGGGTTTTTTTTTCTGTTTATGGAACCAAAGCTCACTATGTTTGGGATGGTAGAGAGATGGGTGTGGGGGGGGGTTCTTCACTACGGTCTCTTCTCATGCTCTGGTTGATAAAAATGACTGGACCTTCAGGTTTTTCACTGTTCTTTATGCTCCTATGGATGATTATTTGATACTACTGTACTTTTACTCCAGGTTATACTATAGGTAATGTCATTTGTCATGATGCATTTCATTATGGCCCTCCCTATGCTACTATGCTAGATGTAGTTTCCTATGGCTAATGTGTTGAAATTGATGTCTTGGAATGTTAAGGGTCTGAATTCACCCCACAAGCAGTCCGAATTCACCCCACAAGCGGTCCCTGGTATTCTCCTATTTAAAACAATATAAACCCCATATCATCTGCCTTCAAGAGACTCACCTAATCAGTACTACACTACGGACCCTTAAACGTCCCTGGCTGGTTACACAATACCATGCCACCCACACTAACTACTCCTGCGGGGTCTCAAGCTTGCTAGCAAAGTCCCTCCCAGCAGAAATTCTGCTGGTAAAGACAGACCCGGAGGGGAAATTCATTATAATTACTCTCCATATTGTTTTTACAGTCTTTACATTAGTACATGTATATGTCCCACCTCCATTCTCCCCAGATTTACTCTCTCACTTGTCCCTTTTATTACTGTCTAGATCCCCTGGTCCTCTACTGTTTGTAGGAGACTTTAATGCTGTACTTGACTGCGCCATGGACTGCTTGAGGTGTGGGGGCAGGCCCTATCCCTTGTTTGTTGACTGGACTCAGGTGTACAGCCTTACTGAGATATGGCGATAGAAGCATCCAGATGAGCGCCACTTCTCCCGCCACTCTGACTCCTTCCACACCATGTCTCGTATAGATCTGGCATTTGCCCCTGCTGATGTGCTCCCCATTGTTCACACAGTCTCCTATGTACCCAGGGGGATTTCTGACCATGCCCCTCTTCCTGTGGATCTCCTCCTCCTGCCGAGTGCAGACCCTTATACTTGGCAATTAAACGCTCATTGGTTGGAGGATGAAATTGTGCAGAATGAATGCCAGAAGGGTATTGCCGACTACTAGTGTACGAATCAGGACACTACTGGGCCCTCCACTGCCTGGGAGGCCTCCAAGGGAGTGCTGGGGGGCACCTTTAAGTCTATTACTGGCCTACTCGGCTAACTAACTAGATCCGACAGTACCCCTATCTGAATCCCTAGGATACTGATATCCCAGGATAAGATTAGCGACATCCCTCAGGATATAACAGACGCCTTCCTATCTTTCTACCATGACCTTTATACCACTAGGGCCCACTACTCTGAGACCCAACTCGACGAATATTTAACCCAAACAGCACTTCCCCAATTGTCAGACCAAGACCGTGCTGACCTAGACGAAACTCTCTCTCTATAAAGGAGCTCTCCCTTGCAATTTCGCAGCTACCGACCCATAAGACACCAGGCTTGGATGGTTTCCCAGCTGAATGGTATACACAATTTCGGCACCTCCTGGGCCCTATCCTACTCAATAGATATAATGAGGCCTTGAAAGACAGAGTACTTCCTCCCTCAATGAGAGGCATTAATCATTTTAATACTAAAACCTCAAAAAGATCCCCTTAAATGCGACTTATCGGCCGATATCCCTTATCAATGTAGATTTCAAAATTCTGGCCAAAGTCCTGGCAAATCGTCTGAACAAAGTGGTTGTGAAATTGGTTGGGCGTGACCAGGGGGGCTTCATACCAGGCCGCTCAACCAGAATGAGTATCCGTAAACTATTCCACAACTTGACTTACCCTCATGACTGTTCACCGACCCGTGTTGTTGTGTCACTGGACACCTGCAAAGCTTTCGACAGTGTGGAATGGCCTTATGTGTTTCGGGTGTTACAACTATATGGGTTCAGCCCCCGACTCATAGCATGGATGAGTCTCCTCTATAACTTACCAATGGTCTGCATACGAATCAATTCCCATGTCACTGAGACATTCCCAGTCACCGGAGGCACCAGGCAGGGATGTCCTTTATCACCCCTTTTATTTGCTCTGGCTATGGAACCCCTTGCTGTACGGATCCGTAGCTCTCCATCAATTAAAGGCCTCCCCATAAATGATATAGAAGAGCAGATATACCTATACGCAGATGATACCTTAGTTTACCTAGCAGATCCCCACGACTCCCTCGCCAACCTCTTAGCTGAAATTAACACATCTGGTGACTTTTCCGGATTGAATTGGGACAAATCAATCCTTTTTTCCCCTAGACCAAGCTACCATATTGGAGATTCGATTGGACTCTAAGCTACAAGTCGCCACCTCCTTCAGGTATTTAGGAGTCTCAATTCAATTGCCATTATCCCTATACGTAACCGATAACCTATGCCCCTTACTGCTCCAATTACAAACACAAACCAAACAGTGGAAGGATTTGCCCCTAGACCTCATAGGAAGAGCCAATATCCTCAAGATGATTTACTTGCCTAAATTATTGTATGTCATGGCTAATTCCCCCTGTAAAATTCCCAAATCCATTTTTAAAAGTATTGACTCTATTAGTACTGCGTTTCTCTGGAATGGTCGACCCCCTAGAGTTGCACTGGAGACACTAAACCTCCCATCCCACATGGCTGGCTTGACTTTCCCTAACTTCTATCTTTACTATCTAGCATCCCATCTGGTTAATATTCACGATTGGCTTCACTCCAACCCCAATACTGCCTGTACCACTATTGAAGGAGCTATAGTCTCCTCATTTGAAACTCAATAACATTGTATATATAGAGGATGCACACCACCTGGACCAGGCATGTCCATTATACTCACATCCCTCTCCCTGTTCCAAACTGTAGTAGCGAAGCTTTCCACTGATTCCTGGATGGCCTCTCCCAATAGTCCACTGTGGTTTAATCCTATTCTTATGGAAATATGCTCCATGCCTGACCCCAAAAGATGGACGTCCAGGGGAATCAAGTACTTCTGCCACATATATACCCCTCAAGGTTTCAAATCCTTCTCTCAGATGCGTTTAGACTTTGACCTACCACATACCTATTTTACTAGTACCAACTTAGACCATGCAGTATGAGCACAGTTTGGTTCCCTGGACAGTCCTCTCAGGACAACTGACCTGGAAACAGTGTTAATTTTGGCAGCAAATTTTGATTTAGTTTTAGTCTTAGGACTAAAATGGCATTTTAGTTTTCGTCCCATTTTAGTCTTCTGCAATTGTTTTAGTCGTATTTAGCTGACTAATTCTTCAATACATTTTAGTCGACTAAAATTTCCAGTACATTTTAGTCGACTAAAACTCATTTTAGTCGTCTAAAATCTAATAGGTGTAATTAAATTGTAATGCATTAGTTAACATTTCTCTACAATATCCAAACTCATATACTGCTGGAGTCAAAAATCTAATATGTTATTTATTATGACATTGAGGTATGAACATGCACTACAGACCAATGTTAATTTTGAAGTCAAATTTCAATTTAGTTTTGGTCTTAGTCTTGACTAAAATGCCATTTTAGTTTTAGTCGTATTTTAGTCGACTAAAATAATATTCATTTAAACGACTAAAATGTTTTAGTCGTTTTAGTCGACGAAATTAACACACTGCCTGGAAAAACTCCGGAGATCCCCAGACCAGACAAAACTCATTTCCACCTATTACTCGGCCCTCGTGACAGACACCAACCCTAGATTTAAGACAACACAAAAGAAATGAATCTCCCTAGATGTCCCTATTCCAGAAGGTGGTCTGAATTCTGTGACACATTTAAGACCTCTGTTATTTCCTCCAGGGATAGGGTAATCCAAATTAAAATCTTTCATCATTCACACCTCACCCCGGTTAGAATGCACAAAATGGGAATATCCCCCTCTTCTGAATGCTTCCGGGGATGTGGCCAAACAGCTGATTTTCTCCACTGCTTTTGGACCTGTCCCATAGTACAAGAATCTAGGTGAACATAGGCTCCTTCATCGCCTCAGCACTGGGTCTCCCAAATATAGTCAACCCCAAGAATTGTCTTCTGGGCATCTTTGGCGACCTCACTATTCTTGGCCTCTCAGGCCAAGAGACTGCTTCGTATGCTCTATTTTTATGCAAAGAAGTCCCTTTTACTGACATGGAAGGGATCAGAGATCCCAACTCTGAATTTCTGGTTAAAACTGGTTAATGAGTCCCTGCCTCTAATACAAGCTTACCTTTGATATCCGAAAGAGAAAAAAAACATTTCACAAAATCTGGGGCAGATGGCTAGCTAGTCCTCTGACCCTCTCCCTCCATACTGCCATAATTGAAGATTTTACTGTGAAATCTGTATTGTACTACTATGCTGAACTTTGCCATGGTTATAATGTTTGGAACTATAATGCTGTGTACACACGAGCAGAATTTCCGACAGAAAAAGTCAGACAGGAGCTTTTCATCGTATATTCCAATTGTGTGTATGCTCCATCGGACTTTTTACGTCGAAAATTCTGACAGACCTAGAAAGAGAACATGTTCTAAATTTTTCCGATGGAACCAATTCCTATCGGGAAAACCGCTTGTCTGTATGCTGTTCCGACGTACCAAAAACAACGCATGCTCTGAAGCAAGTACGAGACGAAAGCTATTGGCTACTGGCTATTAAACTTCCTTTTTCTAGTCCTGTCATACCTGTTGTACGTCACCGCATTCTTGACAGTCGGACTTTGGTGTGGCCGTGTGTATGCAAGACAGCTTGAGTGGAATTCCGTCGGAGAAACCTTGAGAGTTTATTCCGACGGAAAAAACGTTCGTGTGTACACGGCATAACACTTACCTCCCAAGATACCCGTATCGGACGTATTTCTGTACTGCCTAGTATAGTGTCTATATGATGCACAATCCCCTTTGTTATAAGCTGGAATAGGAGCATTCCGTACTTTGTGCGAGTTTTTTTTTTTTTTTTTTGTGTATTTATGTATGTATGTATGTATGTATGTATGTTAAGAAAATGCAATAAAAAGTATATCTTTAAAAAAAAAAAAAAAGAAGGATTGCCTGAATGGTTTGCTGTCTCCATGGTGACACCTGTCCCCATCACCCCATTCCTTCACAACTACTCCGGTCACTGTCGTGCTCTATACTATACTCTAACTCACATAAATCTCTCCCTCTCTACTGGCATTTTCCCCTTCCCTCTAGGGAACGCACTGGTCACCCATATACTTAAAAAGCCCTTGCTGGATCCCACGAGTCTGAACTTAAGACCTATCTCCTTGCTTTAATTTACCTCCAGACTCCAAGCCTACAACTGTCTGAGCTGCTACTTCACAGATAGCAACCTTCTCAATCCATTACAGTCTGGCTTTTGCCCACAACACTCCACAGAAACAACCCTACTTAAATTCATCAATTACTTACTAATTGCTAAAACTAATGGCAATTACTCTGTACGTAGGCATTACTGCTGCCTTTAATACAGTTGACCACCAGCTCCTCCTCTGTAGATTTTGTAGAAGCAATGATAAATCGTCAGACGAACCATGAATAGAACTAGGTTTATTTCCAGCCAGCAGTGAGCCACATGTAAACTTTTTTTAGTTTCACTTCATAACTTCCTACTTCCTGTTCCCACCCCCAGGTCCTCACACATCTATGTAAATCTGCAACACATACATATTTCACATCTTTCCCCTTCTAAAGAAAAGATATGCTTATATAAATTAATTGTAATATAAAACCAACAACAGTGCAGCATAGCAAGGAACAATAAACTACAATATAAAATGCTGAGTAAGAGTCACTGTGTGATAAAGTCTTGGAACTTTGGATTGGGTTTACAGACTCTTGTAACAACTTGTGGGGCTTGCGAGTCCGAGACCTCTTGCTGTCGCTGTCATGATTTTGTTGTGATTTTGTGTTACATCCATTTTTTTAAGTTTCAATTGCCACAGCTGCAGATGACTGTGCTTGGGGTCCTGAAGTGATCATAGGCACATGGGCACCAGCAGTACAGTACAATTCAGGTACCTGTAGGAGGAGGTGATGGCGATTCCTTACATAGGTCTTACCATCAGAATGGACAACATAGCTGTTTGGTTGGCAGGCCTTTCCATGAACCATGGCCAGTTTGTCAAACCCTCAGATTGTCTCCATCCTTACCACCTGCCCAGGCTCCAGAGGAGAAAAGGCGTCTGGCCGATTTGTCATAGCTTATCTTTCCCTTTTGCCTGAGTGTAAATAAAGCAGCCTGAACATCAGTCTCAACTCTTGGCAGGAGCTGGGATGGGACCAAGGGAATTAGAGTCCTGGTTCGTCGTGATAGCAAATAATGTCCCAGAGAAGGCATGCTATCCTTTGGTGTGTTGGAGGTTTGAGTAGGGATGCATAAATGTCAGAGCCATCACGTGCACATTTCTCTATGAGATGCTTGGCCAATCTTACACTACACTCTGCAAGACCATGGGATCTAGGGTAATTGGGACTGCTAGCGACGTGCTGAAAATCCCATTGGCGAGCAAAGTTCTTGAATTCTCTACTTGAAAATGATGTTGCATTTTCAGTAATCAATTGATAGAGAATTCCATGTGTGGAGAATATCCACTTTAATGTCCTGATCACGGTGTTACTGGAAGTGTTTGGGAGGGCATCAAATTCCCACCAGCCAGAGTACGAATCTACCAAGACCAGGTCCTTGTTTGACCACTCAAATATGTCAGCTGCTGTGATAGACCATGGTCTGTCAGGTAATTTTTGAAGAGTTAAAGGTTTTCTCATCTGGTGCTGTTGTGGAGCATTGCATGGGGCACATCTGGATACTTCTTTTGCAATGTCAGTGTATATAGTGGGCCAAAACATGGTTTCACGTGCCCTTCACTTCGTGCAATGAATGCCAGGGTGACCTTGATGGAGCTGTGTCAAGTAGTATTTCTGGAGACAGTGAGGGATTACATCTCTGACCACACAGGAATAATCCACTGTCAAATCATCCCTCATAGAGTAGAATGGTCAGATATCATGTGGGATTTCCTTAAAAGAGCCAGGCCACCCATTGAGAATGATGTCCATGAGGCGCTGACAGTTGGCATCGGCCTGTGTTTCTTGCTTTAGTTGCTGAATCCTTCTGGATTACAACACCCCATCAAGAGCCAACACATCATAATCCTCAATAGCTCCAGAGTTATCAGAAGTGGGGAGGTGTGCACGTGAAAGAGCATCCGCAAGAAAAAGTTCATGGGCTCGTTTATAGATTACATTCAGGTGGTAGCATTGAAGCTTTAGCATCATTCACTGGATGCGCGGAGATGCTGTGTGCAGGGGTTTTCTCAGTATGGTTAAGAGTGGCTGATGATCCATCTCCACAGTCACAGGGCAGCCATAGATATAATCATGGAATTTTACACAGGCAAATACTAGTCCCACTAATTCCATCTCAATTTGTGCATAGCGTACTTCAGTCTCAGTGAGGGCTCTTGATGCAAAAGCCACAGTGCTCCCATCTTGAAGACAGACTGCACCAAGACCATGCTGGGAAGCATCAGCAGACAATACAATCATAGGTTGGACTTGATGGACTTGTGTCTTTTTTCAATCTCACCTACTATGCAACTATAATACCACCGGCTTTTGCACATCAAAATACTGTTGGAGAGGAGGACTAGTTAATTGTACTTTCACTGTATCCACGGCAACAGCATGCTGTTCAGTCCAACACCAGTCGGCATCTTGGCGCAGAAGCTGGACGGAGTGGAGATGTTGTTATCTCACTGTAGTGATGAATGACCCTCAAGAGATAATTGGTCATGCCAAGAAACCTTTGCAATCCATGTTTATCCTCTGAAGCAGGCGTTTGATGGATGGCTTTTTTTTTTCTGGGTGACAGATGCACTCCGTAGGAGTCAGGAGTGCACCTCTAAGGTAGTGGACCCTAGGACTGACTGCTGCGGACTGAACTCTGGGAGGTTCAAGAAGCAGGTCTACTGAAGCACCAACACAGATCCCACCGGGATCTGGAGCATAGCTTCCCCAGGGCGCGGAGTCTAAGAGCCAGCAGGTGTTCACCAGAGCCTCTAGTGGTGAGGATGAACTGTGCTGCAGTCTGGTTCCAGGTCACGGCCCCCAGGGTCTTACAGCTCACGCTCACAGTAGACTACAGGAGAAAGAGGAAGGAAGCAGCAGGCTGGAACAACAAGGATAGTAAAGGGATAAGCCAAATGTTGGGGCGACTAGCAGACAAGGATAAACATAGAACACGCCAAAGGTCAGGGTCACAAGCACACAGGGATAATCAAGAACAGGCTAAAATCGGTAACTGGAATCAGACATAGGAGACACAGCAAGTTGCACACGAAAGCTAAACACACAATGGTTGATCAGCAAGGTTGGCTTGCAATGCACAGGTTAATATAGTGTTCCTAATTAGAGGCCGAGGTGGAGCTATGCTGAGGGAGGATTATATAAGCAGGCAGGTGAGGGTGGTTGGCCTCTAAAGGTGAACACAAGAAAGAGAGTTAAGCTGACAAAGATTATTGCATAACCATGACAGTACCCCCCCTCTTACGAGGCCTCCCCCTCCCCTGCCTGGGCCCAGGCATAAACGGAAACTCCAGATGAAACCTCCTCAACAGACGAGGCGCAAAAATCTCAGATGCAGTGATCCAAGACCTCTCCTCAGGACCAAACCCTTTCCAATGTATGAGGTACTGAAGAATGCTTGTACGGCACCAGGAATCCAGAACTTGACTAACCTTGTACTTTAGATTATCCTCAGAGACCGAAACTGAGGTAGGGAGAGGACGAAAGGACTTAATGCCCGTTGTGCATGCTCTGAAACGCGTTGTGTTTCCATCCACCCGGCTGATGTCACACCCTGGCTCTGCGAGCTGTCCTCTCCTTCCCTGCATGAGTGGCGGTTCCCATCTCGGTTCTCTGTCCTTGTTTGCAGCCACGGATTAGCGACACCTCCCCAGCTTGTGTCCCATCCGCAGCCTGTTATCAGTCTTTGACTCACAGAGAGCATTTTTCCTTGCTTACATGTAAGTGGCTATTACTTCTGTTATTATATTGAATAAAGCAGTTTTACTTAGAGGCACTTCTCTCTCTCTCTCTCTCTCTCTCTCTCTTTTTCTCATGGATGACTCCGAGCTGGCTTCACTCCAAAGAAGAGCTGCCCTTTGCTGACTGCGTTACCACTATCTTCCTTACCAGCAAACTTCACATCTACAGTTTTTACTGGTTTTAATTATGGACTCTATTATGGACCCATTGTTTTACACACAATTTTAGAATTTCTTAGAGCTTTTTCTGCATGTTTCTCATGGTTTATCAGCAATTCAGAGCACCATTCTTATATGCTTTTTTAATGAGGACTAAAGGCTTCTTAGGAATGGGTAAGCGCATGAGAAGACCATCAGGTGTCTGAGCAGGGTTCCCCAGACACTTAACTGGACATACAGCACAGGACCATCAGACTGGGCAGAGGTCAGTGAATCCCTGAGACCAGGTTGGTTAGAAGGTGATGTAGTAGTAGAAAGGTTAGGCCGGGTTACAGAAGGTCCTGAGTAGGAAAAAAGCAGGAAGCTCACTGGGCATGGGCTGGGCTGGCATAACTGGTGCAAAGGCCGAGTGAATAGTATTGCCAGGTGTAGCGACTACCTCAATCGGATCGCAGGGCATAGCGACTGTGGAACTTGTGGACAAGTTAACCTGGCTGTGCGTCCAAGGAAGTTTAGGGACAGGCAAGGCTAAATGGTTATGCAAACTGGAGTGAATGATCGGCTCAGGTTCACAGGTGGGCTCCTCATCCAGAGTACCACATGACCTAGAGAGTGCCTCGGCCCGACTATTGCCGGACACATCCCAGAAATTGCTATATACAGCGGGAAGAGCAGAAAATACTGGAATGGTGGCAACAGGAAGTTTCTCTTTTGGGGCAACCTTGAGTAGGCAGGAAGAGGAACAAGAGGAACCCCAAGCCATGATCTGTCCAGCAGTCCAGTCAACATGTAGAGAATGGAGCCGTAACCAAGGAAGACCTAAAATGATAGGAGATGAAGCCTTAGGTAAGACAAGGAAGGATATCCACTCCTGGTGGAGTGTCCCCACTGACATCTTAACAGGGAGAGTCTGGAAGCGGATAGGGCCCCCTGGGAGAACAGTGCCATCAATTGCCAAAACCACCAATGGAGTTGTGAGGGGCAAAAAAGGGTAAGCCTCATGGAAGATGCAGTTCCCCAGTCCATGAAATTGCCAGCAGCTCCGGAATCCAGATATGCCGAGACCGAATGAGAGGAAGCGCCGACATGAAGGAACACAGAAAGGAGAAGACGAGAAGATGAAGGTGATATTTCAGGGTCCAATACTCCACTTTCCAGATGTATTAGCCCCGAGCATTTTTCCAGACGAAGAGAGCAAGTGTCACGAAAATGACCTTTGACCTCACAATAGAGGCACAGGCCCAGTGTTCTGCACCTAGCGCGTTCTTCGGGAGATAAGTTGGTCCGGCCCAGCTGCATAGGTTCCTCAGCAGACAGGAGGTGCTCCTCGGGATGAAGAGAGGGGACCGGGAGCTCAGGCTGCCTGAAGAACGGGGAGTGCTCGCGTCTTTTTTCCCAGAGTCCTCTCTTGAAAACGAATATCGATCTGGTTACACAAGGTGATGACACCATCCAGATCAGCAGGAATAGCTCTTCCCACCAATTCATCCTTCACTCTGTCAGAGAGGCCATGTAAAAAGATTGCAACTAAGGCCTCATTATTCCAGCTCAATTTAGCAGTCAAAATATGAAACGACCCGGTTCCTCGAAGATATTCCAAAAAAGTTTCAGGAAGTCAGACAGGCTAGATACTACTGGATCATTCAGTTCCCACAGAGGGGCAGCCCAGGCTAACATCTCGCCGGACAGGAGGGATACAATATAGGCTACCTTTGCCCGATCGGACAGGAAGTTTTGGGGCTGAAGCTCAAAATGAATTGTGCACTGGCTAAGGAACCCCCTGCAGGCCTTGGGGTCCCCAGAATAACGGGACGGAGCAGGTAAATGCAAAGAATTTGTGGATGTGGCTGTGACCAGAATAGGTGCGGCAGCAGATAGCGGTGGAGGTTGTCGAACCGGGGCTCCTAAGGAGGCCTGAACCTGCTCAAAACAGGAGGCCAAATCCTGAAGGAATCGCATCACCTGGGTCTGATTAGATTCCTGGGTCTCAAGTCTGCAAACTATGCCCTGCAACTATGCCCTCATCTGCAGATAGCGGCACATCAGCCGGGTCCATGGCTGATCAAACTGTCAGGTCACCTGAGGCCAGGTGACAGATGCACTTCGTAGGAGTCACGAGTGCACCGCTAAGGTAGTGGACCCTAGGACTGACTGCTACGGATTGAACTCTGGGAGGTTCAAGAAGCAGGTCTACTGAAGCACCAACACAGATCCCACTGGGAGCTAGAGCATAGATTCCCCAGGGCGCGGAGTCTAAGAGCCAGCAGGTGTTCACCAGAGCCTCTAGTGGTGAGGATGGACTGCGCTGAGGTCTGGCTCCAGGTCGCGGCCCCCAGGGTCTCACAGCTCACTGTAGACTACAGGAGAAAGCGGAAGGAAGCAGCAGGCTGGAACAAAGACAGTAAAGGGATAAGCCAAAGGTTAGGGCGACTAGCAGACAAGGACAAACACATAGAACACGCCAAAGATCAGGGTCACAAGCAGACAGGGATAGTTGAGAACAGACACAGCAAGTTGCACATGAAAGCTAAACACACAATGGTTGATCAACAAGGTTGGCTTGCAATGCACAGGTTAATATAGTGTTTCTAATTAGAGGCTGAGGTGGAGCTATGCTGAGGGAGGATTATATAAGCAGTCAGGTGAGGGTGACTGGCCTGTGAACACAAGAAGGAGAGGTAAGCTGACAGACAAAGATTACTGCATAACCATGACACACTGTCTAGTACACATTTAAGTCATTTGTCATGTTCCTCAACGGATGATCCCCGAATCCAGATATCATCCACGACTATTTCACATGGCTGTCCAGCAAAGAGCTGTTCCATACATCTCTGAAAGTCTTTGCTTCCAGTTGAAATTTCATATGGCATCCGTAAGCATTTGTATCTCCCAAATGGGGTCATAAATGTTGTGAGTAATGAGGATTCCTCATCCAGAGGGATTTGCCAGATTCCACATTTTGCATCTAGAATGCTGAATATCTTATCAGCTGAATATCTTATTTCATCACTTGCTCTACAGTCTTTAATGGGTGATAAGGCCTCAGGAGAGCCTCATTGAGGTGCACAGGATCAATGCATTTGTGGACAGTGCCATCTTCCTTGACTACTGCTGCCATGGCAGACACCCAAGGGGTAGCCTCCTGCGCTGGTGCAATGATGCCCGGTCTAGTCATCCTTTACAACTCTTGCAAGACTGTCTTTTATAGCCAGTGGGATCCTTCGGAGGGCACACAGAAGGTTGTACCGTTTTAGCCAAGTGCATGCGATACATGACTGGAAGCTTACCAACTGTGTCAGTTCGAAAGAAGTCCTCATAAATCGGTCATCTCAGGAGTCTGTTGTACTGAATGTACTTCTGAACTGAGTTGGATTAGATTTAAAGCTCATGCTATCTGGTAAGCCTAGCAGGTTCTTAACATTTCTATCCCCAATGTGGAATAGCAGCTTGTCCCATGATAGATCCAAGGTAGAAGTGACCAGTGTCTGAATTGTTTGACCGCCATAAGCTATCAGGTTTACTTTATTTGACTGATCAATTTCAGCTTTGGGTCAATGCTGTGCAATGTGGATAAGGACATGACATTGCATTTGGCACCAGTTTCAATTTTCAACTTGACATGTTTATTGCATGCTGTTAAGAGGGTGGTGAATATTTCTCCAACTAGGTCCACACTTTCACAATGAAAACAATTTGGGTGATCATCACTTTCCACTTCATTAATTCTGTGCACATTTTGTTGTTTAGTGTCACTAGATGTTGTCATCCACGCACTTCTGATTTGAGGCTTGGACCTACATTTTGCAAAATGATTCCATTTGTTGCATGAATTACACCTTTTTTTAAAAGCCGGACACTTGTTGCACTCAGTAGTGTGTTCACTACCACAGTTGCTGCATTGCCATTGTTCCGTTGTACCACAAACACTTCTGCCTCTTTAGTTCCTTAGTGACCCTTTCAGAATGTTCAATCAACATACATATTCTCAGGGGTCAAGTCCTGGGAAAAAGAAAAAGTGTGGGAACTCACCCAAGATCCCCACCTCAAAAATAAATGTAGGGAGGCGTGGCTTGGTCATGGCGCTGTGAGGTTGTGAGACAGGGAGCTCCGTGCAGTGATCTGGGAGAGCCTGCTGCAGTGTACCGATCTCAGGCTTTTCTCATGTCAGAGACCGACAAAGCTCCAGGGACACCTTCCGCACACAGAGGGCCAGATATCAGTACATATTTCCTACGGTATTCCACAACTCCGGTCCTGGCCCCAGATTCGAAGATGGCGCCACCGCGCAACACTAATACTGGTTCCAGCACGCAGAAGAGGAGGTAAAATACTGCTAGGTCTGGTTCCCGAGGTTCAGCAACCTGCACACCGTCCAGATTCCCAGATTCCATCTCCAGACGTCCCCAGGGAAGACTCTCCTTCAGTCTCGCTGGCTGCCAGCTCACAGGAACAGCTGCCTGCAGCTGCATGGAAGGAAATCATCTCCCTTCTCCCCACCATGCAGGATATCTCAGAGATGGCAGCCTCAATAGTGAGTACGCTCGATAGAGAGATAAATTATCTTAAACAGCAAATTGATAATGTGGACTCGCGGGTCTCAGCAGTTGAGACCTCCTCAAATGTAATGGAAAGGAGTGGCGGCCCTGAAGGAATCGCATACAAAATACCATCGCCACATGATCATGCTACAAGTGTCAATTTATAATGGCGAAAACCGCAATTACAGAAACAATATTAGGCATACCAGAGGCCACCACTGGGGGCGATCTCAGAGCTACAGTAACTGCCATTTTTTAACCTCCTGCTGGATAAGTCACCCACAGTGGAATTGGAGTTGGATCGGGTGCACAGAGTACAGGGACCCCGCGGGGGGGGGGGGGGCGGATGGGGGATGCCTCCTTCCCCAGAGATGTCCTTGCCAGGGTCAACTTTTATACCATCAAAGAGGAAATACTACGTCACGCATGGGCCAGGTGGCTGGTGGACTTTGATGGTGTCTCCATCCTCTCATGACCTACCCTACAGATGGGGACTCTCCGCCCATTTCTGGAAGCCATAAGGCACTCTGGGGCCACACATCCCATCTCTCAGTTCAAAAGGGAAATGACTCCTTCATTCTGCGTTGGTCTGAACAGCTAACAGATCTTTTTGCTCTCCTGGAGGCTCCGGAGGTCCCCATCCCAGATTGGCTGGATTTTCCAACTACTACTGGTAGCTCCTGTCCTCCATCTCTGAGACCTCAAAGATCCAGGAGGCGAAGATGAAAATCCAGTGCAAGGGCGGAATCCAGGGACACTCCGACCTCTCCTGAGCCTTAATTGTGTCCCGTTTTCTTGGTTGTCACCTGTTTCTGTGGCGGCGTGGTAGGAGGCTACACAGTGGCCACTGGACACCTGCAAGTTCGCCCACTTAGTGGTTTGTGATACCTGTGGTTACCGAGTGACTGAGAACTGCATGGGCCCTGTTCCTCACTTTGCCATCATGAGACTGAACAGCTGTTTGCTACCCAACCAGGCTGGCATATCGGTGCTCACAGAGACTACCTCATGTTTTGCTCTTTAAGGTAATTGACATGCTTGAAATGTTCTGATCAGTCGTGCTCCGCAGCTGGATGGGGGCTGACGCGCTGCATCCCTTCCCCACTATAGACCAGGGGTTTTTTTTGTTACTTTTTCCCTGGCGTGTGGCTGGGGGCCGTGGAAAATCCTGTCCGAAGGTTGTGGAACACTAAGCCTTGTGCTATTTTAGTTCATGTAGAGTTTTGTGTGTACTACCTCTTATTGGGTTCTAGTTCTGCTTATAGCCATCTATTTACACGTAGGCATATTGGCCAGATCAATGACCAATCACTTATCCTATAGGTCCCAGATCCTTGGTCGTTAGGGGGTTCTCTGATTCCTCTCCTTCACTGCTGATGTCCCAGTCTAGCCCGTTAATATAGGCCCTCACCCGACAGCACGTCTCCCACTGCTTTACAGAGTCAGTCTTCCACTCCCCACCCATAAGCCACACTTAAGTGCGTTAGGCTCTCTACAGACAATTTTTGCACACTTTTTGCTCCCCTTTTTATTTATTTTTTTCTTCTTCTTTCTCAGCTTCTAGTGCTTATTTCTTGTACTTCTTTCTTGCTTTCTCTTCCCCCCTTCCTTTTTGTGAGGTTGGTTTCTTTTTCCACATCCCTATGCCCCCTTTTTTTTGAGGTCGCTAACCCGGATCTGTGCAGGGGGAATGGTACCCACTGCAAATCACACCTCCCGCCACTCAGAGAATGGGCTCAAATTTACCTCCCTATATGTTCATGGTTTGGCCACTTCAGAGAAACGGTCCAGACTTCTTTCTGACTTCAAAATGCTCCGTACTCAAGTGGCGTTCCAGCAGGAAACCCATTTCAAAATACAGGCAGTCCCTAGGCTCTATAACCATGATTTTCCTAGTGTTTATCACGCGCTCTTACCTCTGTCTAAGTTCAAGGGTGTTAGTATCTTGATTGCGAAGTCAGTCCCCTGGACCTTTATAGAAGACTGTGCAGATCCCCAGGGCCGATACCTGCTTTAAAAAGGGAAAATTGGACCTACCACAGTGACCCTGGCGAATGTATACTTTCCGAACTCGGATCATCTTACCTTCCTGAGGTCCTTGGTCCCAAGGAGTACCGTGAGGGGACTTCAATTTCTCCCCAGAGTCATTACTAGACATCTAGAGAGGGACTTCCCATATATCTTACTCCTACCTTAAAAACTAAAAAGCAAAACTGTTTAATCTAAATCTGGTTGACCCTTGGAAAATGATGCATCCGAAGGCTGGGGATTACATCTACTATTCTTCGGTGCATCGCACGTATTTTAGAATTGATTCCTTTCTGATTCAACAAAGATTTGCCGCTTGTGGCCTCCTCCCAAATTGACTCCATCTCCTTTTCTGACCACGCACCAAATCACGTGACCCTGCTATGGGAAGATTCCTCCCGTAGCCCTCCAACGTGGAGACTCAATGAGTCACTGTAACAAAGTCCAGAGGTGTGTTGTGATCTAGGCAAGGTGCTTTCTGATTACTTGTCTGAAAATGTTGATCCGTCCTTGAATCCTGCGACCATCTGGGAAGCACATAAATGCGTGGTGCGAGATCCGGATAGGGGCTCAAAAGAAGCCAGAGAGGACTTGGCAGATTGATGCGTTAGTTGCCCAGGTGCGCTCCCTCAAGTTGCAACAAATGCTCATTGGCAGAATCCCATCTCATGGACCTTTTGAAGGCCAGGGAGGAGCTGAATGCTCCTCTCTACCAAAAGACCACCCAACGTCTAGCGTGGGCTAGACGTTCTTGGTTTGAATTTTCTAAAAAAAACGGGTTCCATGTTGGCTAGAGCCCTTTGTGGCCCGAGGAAGCGCACCTTCATTCCGTATATCACCACCAGAAAGGGTACTAAGGTGAACAACTCTGAGGCAATGGTGAGAGAATTTTGTGATTTCTACCAGGAGTTGTATAACTTACACCCTACTTAGACCCCAGAAACGGTTGCGGCCCGGACAGAGCCAGCTAGTGAATACATCAGAGCCTCAGGCATGCCCACACTACCGGATGGGATCGGAGACTCCTTGGAGTCTGAGATCACAGCCAAGGAACTCAGCCTAGCCTTAACCCAAACTAAGCCACGGAAGGTAGAGAATGCAAAAAACCGCGCTGACAAATAATAGCAAACAGCAGCAGCATACAGTGCGATAACACAAAAAGTCTATGAAATGGGGAAAGCTGCGCTAAAAATAAATAAAATCCAAAACAGTTGACAGTTGAAGATAAGAAGGGTCATAATAACACCACAGTGTGCATCATCCACAAATAAAGTGCCCGACCACCGTAGCTGTAGATTAAGCTTGCTGATGACCACAATAGGAACCGTGTTCAGATGGTGAAGATCGCTCCCCAGAACTCACGTCCGGCATCCACATAATTAGCACATTGCCCAGAAAGGAAAAGAACTGGCCATAGTGTAATAAATTCCAAACATTTTAATAAAAATTAAGCAATGCACTTACAGATAGGAGGCGATAATATCGCATGTAAAAGAGCCGGCCGGCATACATAAAAACGGAGCCCGTCCTACTCCGCTCGCGTGGTGATGTCACTACGTGCCTTCCTCCAGACGCGTTTCGTCATCAGCAGACGTCAATGGGGATTGACGTCTGCTGATGACGAAACGCGTCTGGAGGAAGGCACGTAGTGACGTCACCACGCGAGCGGAGTAGGACGGGCTCCGTTTTTATGTATGCCGGCCGGCTCTTTTACATGCGATATTATCGCCTCCTATCTGTTAAGTGCATTACTTAATTTTTATTAAAACGTTTGGAATTTATTACACTATGGTCAGTTCTTTTCCTTTCTGGGCAATGTGCTAATTATGTGGATGCCGGACGTGAGGGCATACATATCGTTCATACACAAGGAGGGGAAGGATTCATACCAGTGTGGGAATTACCATCCAATCGCACTCCTCAATGTGGATTTAAAGCTCTTTGCAAAAATCTTGTCAAACCGACTCTTGCTGCACACACCAGAGTTGATACATTTGGATCAGGTGGGTTTTATGCCATTGAGGGAGGCGAGAGACAACACCACTAGAGTGTACAATCTTATCCATATGGCCCGATCATCTAGGAGCCCTTTTCTATTGCTTTCCACAGACGCAGAAAAAGTCTTCAACAGGGTGGCCTGGCACTTTATGCGGACAAACCTGGCTCACATTGGTCTGGGTCCCAATATGCTCAGATGGATCCTTTCCCTCTATTCCACCCCGTCGGTGGCTGTTCGGGTAAATGAATGTCGCTCCGACTCCTTTGATATAGCAAATAGGACGAGACAGGGCTGTCCCCTCTCCCCGATTATTTTTATCTTGACTCTAGAGACGCTTCTGTGTTCCATCAGAGACGATCCCAACATTTTGGTGGTACAGAAGTGATCAGGGCAGCATAAAATCGTGGCATATGCGGACGACTTAATCTTTTTTGTTTGCAGCCCACGGGTATCTCTTCCCAATATCCTAGAGGCCTTGCGTGTATATGGAGACTTATCAAACTTTAAGGTCAATTTTGCTAAGTCCACGGTGCTGAACATAATGGTCCCAGATTCCGAAGTCCAAAGTCTACGCACATCCTTTGCATTCCACTGGGCGGACAAATCTATTCAGTATTTGGGTATTAACATCACCCCTGACCTAGCAAACTTGTATTCCTCAAATTTGCTACCCATGCTTCACGAACTGAAATCTGAATTCCAACATTGGCATACCCTGATCTTGACCTGGTTTGGGCGGTGTAATGCCTTAAAAATGATTGTCCTACCAAGGATTTTGTATCTACTCCAAGCTATTCCAATCCATGTCCCCTTGGCATTATTTAAACAGCTTCAAGCAATTTTTAGGGACTTAATTTGGTCCCAAAGGTCACTGAGGATAAAAATGCACGTATTATCTTTGCCTAAATTGAAAGGGGGTATAGGGCTCCCCGACCTCTTCCAGTACTACAGGGCAGTGCACCTTTCGAGGGTCGTGGATTGGCATTGCAATGCAGAGTTCAAGCAGTGGGTGGCGATGGAGATTGAGGATACTTCCACCTCTCTCTTGACGTCGCCATGGCTCACTTACTTACCCCCAAAGGACATGTGGGATCATCCCCTGATAGGTGCTACTCTTGCAGTGGTTAGGTCGAACTTCCGCACCACGGGTCTCTCTCTGTTGCCCTCCCCTATGACCCCTATTATGGGAAAGCCTGACTTCATACCCGGACTTACTAGCAGAAGTGTGCGGAGGCTGGCCCTCCTAGGGAAATATCTTATAATGGACATGTGGTCTCAGGGTGAGCTCCCCTCCCCCGCAGACATTTCCAGGCTCTTAGATCTGCCATTGGATAGTCTGAGTACGAACCAACTTAGACATTTCCTACAGTCCCTTCAGAAAGCACATTATAACCCACGGGATCTCACTCCCTTTGAATCCATGTGCAAGATGGGGGAATCCTCTAGACACACAATATCCCTGCTATATGGCTATTTGACAGCCCTTGCTGATGATCTGACCCTGACTTTTGTTCGCCAGTGGGAAATTGACTTGGATACTCAGTTTACACCACAACAAGTGGAAAAAATTCTCCTCTTAGCTCCCAAATTCTCCATAGCGAACCAATATCAGGAAGTCGGATACAAAATCCTATCCTGATGGTACAGAGTGCCTTACATATTCCACAAGATGTATAGGGCCTCCCCTGACACGTGTTGGCGATTTAATGCAGCCGGTGGTACGTTATTTCACATTTTTTGGTCCTGTCCCATTTTGAGACCCTTTTTGGAGGAGGTAACCACTATTATATGCCTGACCTCAGTAGATTTGAAAGGTAATCCAGCTGCAAGTCTTACACCTGACAGAAAGACCACTTAAGTACAAGAAAAAACTCTTACCATGCAGCTACTCAACGCGGCAAGGGCTTTTATCCCTGCGCTGTGGAGACAGCCTCAACCACCAGCCAGGGTCCTGTGGGACTCTAAAATTAATCACATTCACCGCATGGAGGAACTGACAGCTACACTCCATAATACAGAAGAACAATTTTGAGACAGGTGGAGGCCCTGGCGATACTACACCTGTACGGAGGCTTACCTGCAGGAGGTGGCCCAATACGAGTCCTTACTGAGCTAGACCTGGCAGCTGCCCAGATTTTCCTACTTGGGCTTATGTTCACCTCTTGGGATAGTGACCAATTTGCCTTGTTTTGTTTGTCCCCCCCCCCCTTTCTTCCCTTCTTCTCTTCTAAACTCTTGCTACATAGCCGTGGTAACGGCAAATATGGAAATTGGCAGACATCTCTGAAGAAATGTGTTATGAGATAATATCCTTGAATGAATAATTGATACATAAAATTAGAAACTTTAACATTTCTATCCGCTTTTTCACATTACTAGATATTCTCCATTTTGTTAGTTGTAACTTCACTGTTTTTTTGATATGTGTACCTAGGGGCCTTCAGGGCCCTCGGCTTCGCTGAAGATAAATGTTATAGTATATACAAAGCTATTCCTAAACTGTCAGCAAACGTATTCACAGGTCTTGTACGTCTAGGTTTTTTGCCTTATAGTGTCTGTCGTTGAAGTGTTCCTATTTGGCACCTTTGTTCTTTTTGGTAATATGTAAAGATGACCTCACCTGTGACTGAGATGCTTTGCCATAATAAAAGAATTTAAAATAAATAAATAAATAAATAAATAAATAAATAAAATGTATCCCCCATCCCTGCCCAGAATTATCTGCATCCCTTTCCACAATCTATCCCCATTCCCGCCCAGCATCATCCATCCCCCCTCCCCACAATGTATCCCCATCCCCGCCCAGCATTATCTCCATCCCTCTCCACAATGTATCCCCATCCCCGCCCAGCATTATCTCCATCCCTCTCCACAATGTATCCCCATCCCCGCCCAGCGTCATCCATCCCTCTCCACAATGTGGAGAGAGATGCAGATAATTCTGGGTGGGGATACATTGTGGAGAGGGATGGATGATGCTGGGCGGGGATGGGGATACATACATCATCCATCCCTCCCCACAATGTAATCCCCGCCCAGCATTATCTCCGTCCCTCTCCACAATGTATCCCCATCCCTGCCGTGCGTCATCCCTCTCCACAATGTGGAGAGGGATGCAGATAATTCTGGGTGGGGATACATTGTGGAGAGGGATGGAGATAATTCTGGGCGGGAAAAGCGGATACAATGTATCCCCATCCCCACCCAGAATTATCTGCATCCCTCTCCACAATGTGTCCCCATCCCCACCCATAATTATCTGCATCCCTCACCACAATGTGTCCCCATCCCCACCCAGCATTATCCATCCCTCTCCACAATGTATCCCCATACCCACCCAGAATTATCTGCATCCCTCTCCACAATGTATCCCCCATCCCCACCCAGCATCATCCATCCCTTTCCACAATTATCGCCATCCCCGCATCATCAATCCCTCTCCACAATGTATCCTCATCCCCGCCCAGCATTATCTGCACCCCTCTCCACAACGTATTCCCATCCCCACCCCGCAATCTGGTCTGAAGTCCCACAAACCAGAGCCCAGTGCCATAACAAGTTCCAGCACTGGGTTCTATTCAGGGGTGGTATTCTGGATGGGTGCAATGTGTGCTCTTGCACACTGCACAGAGTGAGGATTGCTGTGAGCAGAACCTTCTGCCCGCAATCTTCACTGTCATTTGTTGCTAGGACCGCCAGCGTCCTAACAACCGATGACATTTTCCAGGCCACCTCCCAGCTCCGCCCACTGCTTCTGGCTTCCTGTCTCTGAGTGGCTCCCGCGTGGTAAGAGGAGCCATGAAGTATCTCCAAAAACAGAGACAGGCCGCGACCAGGTGGCACCGTGAGAGAAGCAGAGAGAGTGGAGCGATCCTCTACACTGCCTCTACAAGTCAGCCAGCGACCTGGTTAGTATAATCCACCCCCTTCGTATTCCATCTCCTCTTTAACCCACCCCCCCATCTTCACCCCCCCCCCCACTCTCTCTCCAACCAGACCATCAGCTGGCCGGTAGCCAGGGCTGCATTTTCCGATGCCGAGTAATATTGCACAGCTTAGTGTTTCTGCTGTTACCTTTTACCACACTGAGTTCACTCTTCTGTTCAAACTGGCAGGACGATACACACCTGGGAGGACACAGGCAGCTCTGAGGAAGGGGCACCTCCGGCAGATTTTAACATGCTGACATGCTGTGCACTGACACTACACAGATGGAAGGGATCAGTGTGTGTCTAGCAAGACCTGAATGCCTGTGCACTGAACAGTGGTTGACCATGCAGTATCTGCAGCTCCTTGTCACACTGACCATAAAGATGACTCATACAGGAGCACAGATTCAAAGATAAGTTTAACACTTTAATAGATCAGAATTCCTCTGGCTGTGACAGATGCAGAATGCAACCACTTCTATTGTGAAGGTAATTTCAGGGCAATATATGATATTGCTGATTGCCATTTGCCACCAATTAAATGACATTGTCATGTTATGCAGTGCACTGAAAGTGTAAAAGATAAGATGTGTGCTTGTATGGAAAGAAGGAAAACCATTAGTATGTGTGGATTAAAGGATTGATTCTGTGTTACTGCATTGAATTGATTATATGCATTAACAGGTAGCTTCTGTAGGAAATATCAGGGTGTCACCTCAGCAAAGAAATGCAAACCAAATTATAGTTCTTTAAATCATACATAAGTCATGCTGGCCTTTATGGTGCCACTGCATCCGGGGTCTGCGACTACTGTGTTATTAATGTCTTCTACAGTACTTAAACTCTGCATTACTTACTATTGTCCCATGCATGCTACTTACTACTAGCCTCATGAACTTTGTTACTTACTATTGACCCCCTAAACTCTGTTATTTGCTACTAAACCCTGCACTCTGCCTTACTTGTTACCCCTGCATAAGAATGGGCACGGGAGTGTTCGGATCAATTCCTGCCAGGAAGTCGGCACTGCACACCGCCAATCATAGGCAGCGTGTGTATGTGCAGCTGCCTATCAGGAAATGCCTCACTGCCTATGAATGGTGGTGTGCGCAGACAGCTTCCTGGCGGGTTTGATCCGAACACACCCAAACCCATCACTACCCCTTTACATTGTGTCTTACTACTGATTCCTGAACTCTGTGTTGCGTAATATTGACTTTACATTGTGCATTACATATTATACACCTTAAAAAAAGTGTTGTAAGAGATCAAACATCAGTCAGGTAAGCTGTACGGAGCATCATGATTTCTAACAGCGGCCCTGCCCATGCCTCCCAGCATCTTTCTCCCCCCTTTTTGCCCCTCCCAGGCTCTACCAGCATCCATTTCCAGCCCTCACCCCCACTAACCCCTAGGCATTGTTTTCAGAGACCCTCTCCAGCCACCAAGTGATCTTCCCACAACCCTCCCATCCCCTCCTTCCCCCTCCCCAGAGACTTTAATACCATCCATTCCAAACACCCCTTCCACTGCCCCATCACTCTCCCACATACCCTTTCCCCATTCCTACCCCTCAACCCACACTTTAGCCACAACCCCACCTTCACCATTCACCTTTAACTCCTCCCAACCCCAGCCCACCTCAGAACAATGATGGGGGGGGGGGGGGGGAGGCTCAGTGATGGGGGGGGGGGTGCTAGAAATGGAGATTGGGGGGACTTGTGCTTGAAGAGGGGTGAGAAATTTGGTTGGAAGGGGGATTTGAAGAAAAAAGGATTTATGCTGGGTTTTTGCGGGGGGGGGGGTTCCTGGAAAAGGCAGGTTTGTGCTTTGAGGGAGGATTTGTGGGGTAGAAGAGCATTTATTCTGGAAGAAGGGATTGGAGAGAAGGAGGATTTGTGCTATGGGGAAATTAGAGTGGAAAATGACTTGAGAGGGAGGATCTGTTGCTAGCAGTGGGAGAGGATTTTTGTTGGGAGGGAGATTTTGCTAGAAGCAGGAAGAGGATTTGGGTTTTGTGTATTTGTGCCAGGATGAGGAGTTGCTCTGGGAGGGGGGATTTGGGGGAGATGTTTTGTGTTAGAAGTGGAGAAAGTATTTATGCTGGGAGGAGGAGCAGGATCTGTGCTAAAATAAGGATGGGGAGAATGTTTGCTGGCAAAATAAATTTGGGGGGGGGGGGGGGGAATTGGTGAGGGAAATATTTGTGCTGGGGGATTTGGAGAGGGGGAATTGAGTGGGAGAGGATTTGTACAGTACTAGATTGGGGGTTGTGCTGGGATGGAGGATTTGGGGGTGAAAGAGGATTTATTCTGAGAGGGGGACTGGGGAAGAGGAGGATTTGTGCTGTGAGGGGGAGCATTGTGTTGGGAGGGGGAGCGAGGATTTCGACTGGGGGGGTGAGTGTGCAAATGTGTTTTTTGTTTTTTTTTGGAGGGGAGGGAGCGAGATTTTTTGCTGAAAAGGTAAAGTAAAGGAGAGTACTGCAATTGGGATTTTGCACTCTCCTTACCCCTACACTGTGTGTTACACACCCCTGACTCCTGCACTCTTTGTTTTGTACTCATGATGCTTACTATGCATTACACACGCTACAGCCCTCTATGTATTACATACTCCTGATCCTTGAACACACCCTGGACCCCTGCAGTCTGCGTTATATATCCTAAACCCGACACTGACTGCAGCACTCCCCAACACCCTGTGCTCTGCCTTACACACTCCCTCAAGTGTCCCTCATTCTGAAGTTAAAATGTTGGGAGGTATGTCCTCTGGTACAGAGACCATAGCTCCCAACTGTCCCTGATTTGGAGCAATGTCCCTCTGTCCCTCTTTGCCCCTCATGTTGGTCTGATCCATATAGTTGCATCTAAAATGTACTTTTTATCTTTAAAAATTGTCCAATTTCTAAATGGCTGCATTTGTAAATTTAAAAGCCAGTATAAAGGAATAGGAGTGGTAAAAAAAAAAAAGTCCTTGTGGATTTTATTAACCTTTTTTTCTTTAATTCTCCTTTAAGGGGGTGTGTCAGGGGGGGCGTGACCTATGCATACATACCTTTGCGAGTAGGTGTCCCTCATTCCCATCTCAAAACGTTGGGAGGTATGCTAGTTGTATCATCTTTACCATTTTATTAAAAAGGTGTGATTTTTACTGCACTTTCTGTCTCCGTCTGTTTCATGGTTCCCGACAGTAGGCAAAGGCCATGAATTCAGTAGATGCAGGCAATCCACCTAGTGCTAATATTTTTTCCAGGTTGAATGAGCAGGATCACCGCATGGATCAGTTTGCCATAGCTTTACAGACGCTCCTGATTTGCACTGCTCACCTGGATCCTCCCACTGAAGTTGTACCGGAACAGCCAGTGTTGCAGGCCGCCCCTGCTGCTGCTCCAGTCTCTGTGCAGGCCCCTGCCTCGAATATTACCTCTGTAAGAGGTATGTCTGGTTCTGCTCCGCTTCCCCAGCGATTTGGGAGTGATCAAGTTCAATGCAGAGGATTTCTCAACCAGGTTGGGATATACTTTGAAATGCTGCCCCAGGTGTTCCTCACAGACAGAAGCAAAAGTAGGCTTCATTATAACTTTGCTTTCTGATAGAGCCCTGGCCTGGGTAAACCCTCATTGTCCTGAGTTACCCAGAGTTTGTGGCTTCTTTTAAAAAGGGTATTTGACATTCCCGCACACACCACTTCTGCTGCCAAGAGCCTCATGTCCATCAAACAGTACGAGAACTGTTGCCGATTACACCATTGAATTCCGTACTCTGACAGCAGAGGTCTCTTGGAACAATGAGGCCCTCATGGCTGCTTTTTCTCATGGTTTCTCAGATAACATCAAAGATGAGGTAGCAGCCCAAGACATACCTACAGATCTGGAGAAGTTGATCACATTTGCATTCTTATTTATTCCAGACCCCGAAAGAGACCTTCCTTTAACCACTTCAGCCCCGGAAGGATTTACCCCCTTCCCGACTAAGCCTTTTTTGCGATACGGAACTGCATCGTCTTAACCGACAATTGCACGGTCGTGCGACGTTGTACCCTGACAAAATTGATGTTCTTTTTTTCCCCACAAATAGAGCTTTCTTTTGGTGGTATTTGATCACCTCTACAGTTTTAATTTTTTGCGCTATAAACAAAAAAAAAAAAGCGAATAATTTTGAAAAAAAAAAAAAGCAATATTTACTTTTGCTATAATAAAAATATCCCCCCAAAAATATATAAAAAAACCTAAAATTTCTTCCTCAGTTTAGGCCGATATGTATTCTTCTAAATATTTTTGGAAAAAAAAAAAAAAATCGCAATAAGCGTATATTGATTGGTTTTCCCAAAAGTTATTGCGTCTACAAAATAGGGGATAGATTTACAGCATTATTATTATTTTTTTTTTTAAGTAATGGCGGCGATCTGCAATTTTTATCATGACTGCGACAGTGGACAGGTCAGACACTTGACACTATTTTGGGACCATTGGCATTTATGCAGCGATCAGTGCTATAAAAATGCACTGATTACTGTGTAAAGGTCACTGGCAGGGAAGGGGTTAACACTAGGGGGCAATCAAGGGGTTAAGCGTGTTCCCTGGGCATGTTCTAACTGTAAGAGGGATGGGCTCACTAGGGCATGACAGAGTTCACTGCTCCCGATCACTGGGAGCAGTAGATCCCTGTCATGTTGCAAAGCAGAACAGGGAAATGCCTTGTTTACATAGGCATCTCCCCGTTCTGCCTCACGATCGCAGTCCACCAGCGGACATTGAGTCCGCGGGACCCGCAGGCACACGCCCGCTAGCCGCCGATGACGCAGCGACGTACGGGTACGTTGTTTTGCGCGCCCGTGCCACTTTGCCGACGTATATTGGCATGAGCTGGTCGGCAAGTGGTTAAGGAGCGCTTGCGGAAGCCTCCTGTACGTTTGGCTCTGAGCTTTGCAGTCCCACCCTTGCCTTCCTCACATCCCATGCCTCCTGGTACCGAGTCTGCCAGTGAAGTAGTACCCATGCAGTTGGGCTTCACATGTCTCTCTGCGGATGAGAGGGCCTTTAAGAGGAGGGAGAGATTGTGCCTTTGTGGCCAGGCAGGTCACTTCTTGAAGTCTTGTCCTACTCCTCCAGGAAACGCTTGTACCTGAGGTCCTGTAGGGGACAGACCTTAGGTGGTGTTATGTCCCCAGTTACCTTGAAGGATAAGCCTCTAGTTTTGGTTACCCTTTTGTGGTCTGAGTCATCCATTGATACACAGCCTCTAAATGACTCTGGGGCTGCAGGCCTGTTCATAGACAGTGCCTTTGTGTCTAAGCACTTGATTCCGCTGCAGCTTCGTGCCACTCCGCTTGCCATTGAGGCCATTGATGGGAGACCTCTACAGCCTGCCCATGTGACCCATGAGACTGCTCCACTGACCAGGGCCGTAGGGGCTCTTCACCATGAGAATCCAATTTCAAGACATTTCCTCTCCTTAATATCTGGTGGTTAATGGTTATCCTTGGTTAGAGGCACAACCCCTCTTGATTGGCTTCGTGCTGAGGTCCTTTCATAGTCGCCACAATGCAGTAAGACATGTTTTCGGAAAGTGGCTAAGGTCCTGTGCACCTCTTCCCCCTCCTCTTTGCCAGAGGAGTACCGTGAATTTAGGGATGTCTTTGACAAGGGTCAAGCCGATAGTTAGTCTTCACTCTGATCGTATGATTGCGCAAATGACCTTCAACTTGGTGCTATGCCTCCCCGTGGCAGGGTTTACCCTTTGTCTGTCAGAGGCTAAAGCTATGGAGGATTATGTTGCGGACGCATTTTCTCGAGAGTTCATCCGCAAATCCTCATCTCCTGCTGGTGCAGGCTTCTTCTTTGTGAGAAGGAAGAGTGGTTAACTGAGACCTTGGATCGATTTATAGGGGTTTCAATCGCATCACGATCAAGAACACCTACCCGATTCCGTTGATTACAGAATTATTTGACAGCCTGAAGGAGTAATGGGTTTCACAAACCTCGATCTGAGAGGGGCATACAATCTTGTGAGGATCAAGGAGGGTGATGAATGGAAAACTGCGTTTAACACCAGGACAGGACATTACGAATACCTCGTGATGCCGTTTAGTCTTTGCAACGCTCCTGCAGTTTTTCAGGAGTTCAATGATGTCCTCTGAGATACGTTGC
The DNA here is from genome assembly GCF_042186555.1 of Aquarana catesbeiana. NCBI lineage: Eukaryota > Metazoa > Chordata > Amphibia > Anura > Ranidae > Aquarana > Aquarana catesbeiana. Next base: position 493,437,426 of record NC_133327.1, read on the forward strand.
AGCAATGTGTGGTGGTTTATCTCGACAATAGGGATATAACCTGTATTGTAAGTTGGAGAAGTGAGAGTTCCATCGTGAACAGGTTAAATTTCTGGGTTGACATTTCTACTGCCGGTTTTTCGATGGACCCAGAGAAACTATCTGTAGCTCTACAGTGGCCCTGACTCTTAGGTCTACGTCCATTACAACTTTTTTTTAGCTTTGACAAATATCAATCAGTGATTTATTCGGAACTTCTCTTCTCTGGTCAAACCCCTAACTAGTATGACCAGAAAGGACGGTAACCCACAGAATTGATCTCCGGATTCCATTAAAGCCTTTGAGTCTCTCAAGGCTGCCTTTGTTTCAGCTCCTGTGCTGGCACATCCTGGTCCTATGCTACCCTTCATTCTTGCGGTTGATGCATCTGAGACTGGAGTGGGCGCCCTTCTGTCTCAACGTTCTGTCTCTGAGAGCGCCATGCACCCTTGTGGCTACTTTCCTAAGAAATTGTCTCCTGCGGAATGCAATTACAAGATTGGGGACAGAATTGTTAGCTATCATTTTAGCTCTTAAAGAATGGAGGCATCTTCTCGACGGTACCACTGTACCGGTCCTTTATTTTGACTGACCATAAGAATCTCACATTCCTGTCTGAGGCTAAAGGTTTATCTCCCAGAAGAGCGCGATGGGCTCTGTCAAGCTATAATGACATAGTCTTATTTTTACCCAGTACTAAGAATGTAAGGGCTGACGCATTGTCACAACAGTTTTCCTCCGCTTCCAAGATTGAGTTGGTGCCTGTTCCTGTAATACCTCCTGATCGCATTCTGGCTAATGTACACACCAGTCTCACCTTACCTATGGGTGACAGAATTTGTGCCACTCAGATCCAGTCTCCTCCCGAGAAACCTGGTGACTGCTGCTTTGTCCCTGAGAATCTCTGCACTGCTTTGCTCCAGGACTTACCATTCTCCCAAGGAGGCTGGAAAGGTGGCCATCCATGGAAAGAGTAAAAACTAATAGCCAGAGCTTACAGACTTTAACAGTACCAGAGAGGGACTAAACCACATTAAGTTCACATAAAAAAGGTATTTTATTACAAAAACAATAACATATAAAAGAGAATGTAGAGCTCATGCTCTTAAAAACATCATATGATTATTGGATAGGCTAATACATATATACGCCACATATTGTTTCTTTGTAAAGCTGGCCAGGAGGTCGAAGCATTTCACAAACAGCTTCAATTCCTTGACCACAAAGAAACTAGACCCATCTATGAAATAAAATTCATTTCAGTTATTAATTACATAATATACATCATGCAGCACAGTATATATCAATTATACCCCATCTCCCAAGGTGGAACAGAGGGGTCACGTGCCTCTCCCGGAGCAGAGAAGGAGCCAGCAGCACACCATGCAGCAAAATTTGCCTCAAAACAACGGTTTGTTCCTAGGGGTACACTAGAGTTGTATCTAGTATTGGAGGAGTGATCAATTACTGGAGGTGTTCTGTTTGAGCTATGGGTAATGTACACTAGAACAAAAAGGAGGGGCGGCTACATATACTGTATAAGATGTATTCGGTTTCTACTTACCAATTTAAGATATTATTTTCCTGACAAAGCAAGAGAATGGTGGTCCTGAAGAGAAGCATCCCCAAAAATCGGTATGGTATTAGGAACCTGTAACACCCATCAAGGCACAATTAATAAATCAATCACCATAGCTTACCTACAATACGATAGCAGTTATCCACAACCAACTGGGTCAGAAAAAATATATTATCGCGGTACTTCTCTAAGTTGTATCACATAATGGAATCAAGTAGGCTTTAGCCTATAAATATAAAAAGGCACACAAAACCCCATCAAAATTCATGCTATCCTTATAATGACATACCAAACTAAACTATTAATTTCCCATACGGGGGACTTTGATCCATCATGCTTAATGACCAATCACCTTATGAACACTCACCTAAAATAAATGTCCGCCTTCAAGTAGCACCAGATATTTATTATTTTCCATGTGTTAAACCTCCTTAGTATACCAAATAATCTGTAACAATAGAGACATTCCTATGCTACTCACTTGATGTATCCATAGATATTTTCAGCACAAGAATATGAACAAAAGGGGAAGGAAATCTTTTCATTGCTCACCTCTCCAGTGCACAGCCAGACTCACACAGCCTCTAACATCACTCCTCTCCCAACCTACACCACTTATAAGTACTGAAAGGCGCCTAATCACAAGCTTCTCCAATTTGCAATCTACACATGCTTGAGTTAATAAATACTTACCTGTGCTGTCTTGAGAGCACGTCACCTCCTTTATATGGAGCAGACAGTTTCCTCTAGGGGGAGGCTATTCCTCCAAACAATCCAGGCGCAAAATGCAAAATGTCTACTAGGGGCTGCTCCTGCACACCGACGTGGTGACAGCTAAAAGTTATGATTAATTATTTAGTCTACACACACAAAGCAGGCAAGCCAGCGTCATGTCATCATCCAGAACAGCCGAACACACCAACCCTGCACATGCGCAGTCCACTCCAGCCCAGATGAGCAAGGCTGTCCAAAAAAGACGACCGCGCCTGTGCAGTGAAGGTAAAGGAGCAGCAGATCCGATGTGACATACGCTCACAGGGCATTCCCAAACCATAATAAACAGAAAGAAAAGCAAACAGAGAGGACCATCTACATGGCCACCCCGCCCACCACATGGCCACCACACATTTGGACAATACCAGCCGCCCCATCACCCACCATGAGTTTATAACCCCTTAGAGCCAGCATGGTCCATAGGGAAAGCACAGAGATCAAAGCTCATATAGTTATATATTTATATTTGGGAGTATATCATGGGCATATTTCCATAATTATTCCCATAAATAATCATGGAAATATGCCCATGATGTACTCCCAAATATAAATATATACTACAATCGAGGGTGGTCGGAGACTGCAGCTATGAAACAAGAGATGGTCAGAAACTGAAGACATGATAAAAGATAATCAGAGACTGCGGACATGATACAAGATATCAATACATCAAATGCAGCCTACCAGTGCCCACCAATTGCAACTCATCAGTGCCCCTGGATCACACAGAGCGGTGACGATCTCCTGCTGTCACGAAGCTTGGATTTGAATCTCCTGGGCGACCACTGTAACAAAGTCCCACCTCCTAGACTAGCTCAAGGCTTTAATGATACACGTCACACTGATTCAATTTTACGGCGTTGGATCAGTGTTCCGTCCATCTCACAGGAGGCGGGACTTTGTTACAGTGCCGCTGGGCGCTTCAGACCAAAAAATAATTGTAATCGGGCAGCCGCGGCTCTTGGCACAGAAAGTGACACCACTGCTTGTGTTCACCGGCAGACTGCACTGCCTCCCTATAGTGACGCTACTGCACAAAACAAGACAAAGGGAAGGGAAGGCAGGGAAGCACTCTATTTTTGCACCCCCCCACCTCTGCGGCGCATGGGTGCGTTGCACCCTTCGCACCCACCCAGGATTGGCCCTGTCTGGCTGTGCACTGGAGAGGTGAGCAATGAAAAAATTTCCTTCCCCCTTTATGTCTCTATTGTTACAGATGGTTTGGTATACTAAGGAGGTTTAACACACGGAAAATAATAGATATCTGGTGCTAAATGGAGGACATTTTAGGCGAGTGTTCATAAAGGTGATTGTTTGGCCATTAAGTGTGATGGATCAAAATCCCCCGTATGGGAAATTAATAGTTTAGCTTGGTATGTCATAAGGATAGCATGAATTTTGATGGGGTTTTGTGTGCCTTATATATTTATAGGCTGAAGCCTACTTGATTCCATTATGTGTAACAGCTTAGAGAAGTACCACGATAATATATTTTTTCTGGCCCAGTTGGTTGTGGAATACTGCTATAATATTGTAGGTAAGCTATGGTGATTGGTTTATTAATTGTGCCTTGATGAGTGTTACAGGTTCCTCAGTATAATTACCATACCGATTTTTGGGGATGCTTCTCTTCAGGACCACCATTCTCTTGCTTTGTCAGGAAAATAATATCTTAAATTGGTAAGTTGAAACATAACACATCCTATATATGTAGCCACCCTTCCTTTTTGTTCTAATGTACATTACCTGTGGCTCAAACAGAACACCTCCAGTAACTGATCACTCCTCCAATACTAGGTACAACTCTAGTGTACCCCTACGAACAAACCGTTGCTTTGGAGGCATATTTTGCTGCCGGCTCCTTCTCTGCTCCGGGAGATCCATGTAAGTGACCCCTCTGTTCCACCTTGGGAGATGGGGTATAATTGATATATATACTGTGCTGCATGATGTATATTTTGTACATTATATAATTAATAACTGAAATGAATTTTAATTCATAGATGGGTCTAGTTTCTTTGTGGTCAATGAATTGAAGCTGTTTGTGAAATGCTTCGACCTCCTGGCCAGCTTTACAAAGAAACAATATGTGGTAGTATATATGTACTAGCCTATCCAACAATCATATGATGTTTTTAAGAGCATGAGCTCTATAGTCTCTTTTATATAATTGTTTTTGTAATAAAATACCTTTTATATGTGAACTTAATGTGGTTTAGTCCTTCTCTGGTACCGTTAAAGTCCGTAAGCTCTTGCTGTTCGCTTTTTACTATATCCATTTTGGATGAGGTATCAATATTCAAGCCGTTTTCTATAATATATCACCCATGGAAAGAATCAACTAATTTGGGCTATTTCTTAACAATTCTGGTGGCCTAGTCTCTGTGCTGATGTAACCGCCTTTGTAGCCGCTTGTTCCGTGTGTGCACAAAGTAAGACACCACGACATCCTTCAGTGGGCCTCCTACAACCCATACCCAATTATATCTATGGATTTTATTGTGGAGTTATCAAACTGTAATGGACAGAGGGTTTTGGAGGGGAATGAATGCTAGCCTCTTACCTACTGACTATGGGCCCTGGCTTTTAAGGGAACACTACTTTGTGAGGTGTATGCCTGGGGACCCTTGATGTTACTTTGGATTCAAGTCCATGTCTCCCCAAGACACACAGACTATGGGATCCATGTTAAGGGCCTATATGCCACATTTCCAGTAAGGGCTGCTTCACACTGTGGGACTCATAGCAGATGTTGAGGTCGTCAGTAAGCCACCTGTCTAGGGTTGTCTGCTATAACGTGTTTATTGCAAGTAGGTCTAGTGTGCCTCCTAAGGGTCTTTCACCCATTGCTACTTGTACTAATTAACTCAGCTATTGTCTACTAGCACACTACTGTGTTTATACTTGTAATAATGTGTCCTTTGTATTCCATGTTGTAGGGGGCGAATAATCTCGGCACCTAGGCTGGTTTAAATGACTAGTTAATTATGTTTCTGGTTACAGTTGTATTGTTAGGGTAATATGATCAGGAGGAGGGGGATGTCATCCTAGTGTATATATTTTGTGTGGGATTTCAAATAAAAACCAATAACTTATTCTAGTTTACTCTAAAACTGGTGTTGACTAGTTCTTGGGGTTACTATAGCCAGATTCACTGATCTCGTGTTCCAGAGCTTGGGGAGCAATGTCTTGGTGGAGATACCCAGTCAGGGTGTCCGGGTTCTGTCACACCAACTCCCAGGGCAACCCAGTTATTCTTATGGTGGTTGACCAGTTCTTGAAAAATGTCACATGTGTATTCCAAATGTATTCACAGTGTATTCCACTAAAGAAGTTGCCCATATCCAAAGAACTGGCATCCATTTTTGCTCGGGGGATCTTTCGGGTACATGGGCTACCCAAGGTTATCATCTCTGACAGGGGTAGCCAATTTATCTCCAGGTTTTGGCGAGCCTTTTGTGCACAGTTAGGAATTCAGTTTTCCTTCTCCTCTGCGTATCACCTGCATTTCTATGGGGCCGCAGAACGAGCCAACCAAGCCTTGGAGCAGTTTCTACGTTGCTATATTTCTGACCACCATAACAATCGGTTAGACCTACCTTGGGCGGAGTTTGCTGACAATAGTGCTATCAATACCGCTTCCAGATTTTCTCAGTTTTTGGCAAATTATTGTTTCCAACCATCCAGGTTGCCCGACTCATTTGTTCCTCAAAGAATTTCTGCGTTAGAGGAGCATCTCTGCAATCTTCATTCCACTTGGGCGCAGGTCCAAGAGTCCTTGCAATGTGCCAGTGAGAGATCAAGACTCCATGCTGACCGCCGATGCCCACCTGCGCATTCCTACCAGGTTGGGGAGAGGGTCTGGTGGTAATTTCATAACCTCTGACTCAATGTTCCCTCACTAAAACTGCCACCACGATTTATTGGGCCTTTCCGAATTCTCCGTAGGATCAACCCAGTGTCTTACGCATTAGACCTTTCTTCTAACATGCATATTTCAAATCTTTTTCGTGTCTCCTTATTAAAACCTTTGGTGTGCAACCACTTCACTACTTCGGTACCACATCCTTGCCCGATGCAGGTCAAGAACCATGAGGAGTATGAGATACAATCAATCATTGACTCCCGTAGGCTCCATGGGAGTATACAGTACCTGGTTCATTGTAAAGGGTACGGTCCGGAGGAACGCTCTTGGGTCTCATTCTCGGATGCTCCTGTCCTCCATGCTTTCCAGCAACATTTTCCCCTTAAACCTGGTGGTCCTCCGAGGGGGTACTGTCAGGGCTGGGCTCCCAGCCCTTCGTTCTCTGTGCTCAGGTTGCTCAGCTGTCGGTTAATTGCCAGTACTTATTGATCCACAGTAGCTCACCTGTTGATCATCTCCTGCTCGTCAGTCAAGCCCACAGCCAGCCCCTTCTGGCTATTTAAACTGCCTGGTTCATTTCTTTAATGCCTTCGCCTTGGTCAACATATCTAGAGACTCTCTGCTGTGTTCCTGTTGAAGACTTGCCTGGCTGACATCCCTTCTGCTTCCTGATCCTGTCCGCTGCCTCTGACTACGCTGATCTCTGGCTTCCTGATTTCACGGCTTGTTCTGACTACCAGATTTGGCTACTGAACCCTGGCTATGTTTTGACTACGTTTAACAGTTGTACCATTTTTACCATTTTTACTGCATTTTCTGTCTCCGTCTGTTTCCTGGTTCCTGACAATTACGTTGTGGTAAGCATATCTCATGAAATTTCTTGATTAAGATATCAGGATCCTCTTTGTCCTCATTGTCTTGAAAATAAAATGACTTATATTTATCTAGTGCAGTGATGGCGAACCTTTTTGAGCCCGAGTGCCCAAACAGCAACACAAAACCAACTTATTTATTTCAAAGTGCCAACATGGAATTAAACCTGCCAGCGGCTCTGTACAGAGGATGGGACTGATCATCCCTCTGAATGAGCCCTAAGGGACCAAAAAAACTTACGATTCTGCCCAGAAAAAATCTTTTGTGCTTTTTCAAAGGAGTGCTCAGAATACAGGGATAACATGGATGCATTGTGCTCAGAATACAGGGATAACATGGATGCATTGTGCTCAGAATACAGGGATAACATGGATGCATTGTGCTCAGAATACAGGGATAACATGGATGCATTGTGCTCAGAATACAGGGATAACATGGATGCATTGTGCTCAGAATACAGGGATAACATGGATGCATTGTGCTCAGAATACAGGGATAACATGGATGCATTGTGCTCAGAATACAGGGATAACATGGATGCATTGTGCTCAGAATACAGGGATAACATGGATGCATTGTGCTCAGAATACTGGGATAACATGGATGCATTGTGCTCAGAATACTGGGATAACATGGATGCATTGTGCTCAGAATACTGGGATAGTGCTCAGAATACAGGGATCAGGTGGATGCATTGTGCTCAGAATACAGGGATAACATGGATGCATTGTGCTCAGAATACTGGGATAACATGGATGCATTGTGCTCAGAATACTGGGATAACATGGATGCATTGTGCTCAGAATACTGGGATCGTGCTCAGAATACAGGGATCAGGTGGATGCATTGTGCTCAGAATACTGGGATAACATGGATGCATTGTGCTCAGAATACTGGGATAACATGGATGCATTGTGCTCAGAATACTGGGATAACATGGATGCATTGTGCTCAGAATACTGGGATAACATGGATGCATTGTGCTCAGAATACAGGGATAGTGCTCAGAATACAGGGATCAGGTGGATGCATTGTGCTCAGAATACTGGGATAACATGGATGCATTGTGCTCAGAATACTGGGATAACATGGATGCATTGTGCTCAGAATACTGGGATAACATGGATGCATTGTGCTCAGAATACTGGGATAACATGGATGCATTGTGCTCAGAATACTGGGATAACATGGATGCATTGTGCTCAGAATACAGGGATAGTGCTCAGAAAACAGGGATAGTGCTCAGAATACAGGGATCGTGCTTAGAATACAGGGATCAGGTGAATGCATTGTGCTCAGAATACAGGGATAACATGGATTTATTGTGCTCAGAATACTGGGATAACATGGATGCATTGTGCTCAGAATACTGGGATAACATGGATGCATTGTGTTTAGAATACTGGGATAACATGGATGCATTGTGTTTAGAATACTGGGATAGTGCTCAGAATACAGGGATAGTGCTCAGAATACAGGGACCAGGTGGATGCATTGTGCTCAGAATATAGGGATAACATGGATGCATTGTGCTCAGAATACTGGGATAACATGGATGCATTGTGCTCAGAATACTGGGATAACATGGATGCATTGTGCTCAGAATACAGGGTTCGTGCTCAGAATACAGGGATCAGGTGGATGCATTGTGCTCAGAATACTGGGATAATATGGATGCATTGTGCTCAGAATACAGGGATAGTGCTTCCCAAAGCCGTGTCCTCTGCCCCCTTCACATCCCCCCACATACACAGCAGTGTCCTCTGCGCCTCCTCCCCCATAGCACTGTCCTACCTGTGATGTACAGCCAAAGTCCTCCACATTGCCATGCTTCAGTGCCCGTGTCCCTGTACAGGAAGCCGCTCTCCTATTGGCTCTTCAAGTCCAGGAAGGGAGGATCATTCTTCTCTTCCTCAGAATTCAGAGGCATCGCGCGCTGCTTATAGCAGACACTCTGTGACTGTGTCCTTTCCACTGGGCTGCCTTCAGTGCATGACGGGGGGGCTTTACTCACATCTGCAGTTCCACTGCCCGATCGCACTAATGATAGGAAGGGAACCGGCTACAACGTGCCTGCACGCCAGCGAAAGTGACTGCATTACTGGGGGATTCCCTCCCCTATCCTGGCGGCGTGCTACGTGCCCAGCTTGTACCTTTTTTGACTTCTCTGAGAGTCCTGCTTTGCTGTACACTTCCCATTCTCTTGAATTTCAGCCAGTTGTTAGCAATGTCATTATCATAGATTAAGTGATGTATGCCATGTAGATTCTGAGCCATGAAGTTTCAGCGATCCCACTTCTGACACCATGTAGATTTTGTAGACGCAATGATGAATCGTCAGACAAAGCTTGTAAAGAACTTGTTTATTTCCAGCCAGCAGTGAGCCACATGTAAATCTTTTTTTAGTTTGACTTCATTACTTCCTACTTCCTGTTCCCACCCCCATGTCTCCGCACATCTATGTAAATCTGCAACACAGATATTCTACATTCTCCAAAAAAAAAAAAAAAAATAGACTCCCTTGGCCATTAAGTCTCCTGCTAGGACTATTAGCATTCTTTCAGCTTTACCTTCAACTCCATCTCCTTCACTCCTCTTCCTTTTTATAGGGGTCTATCAAGGACCAGATGCACCAACTGTCATACATTTATTTTTCTTGGGAAACTTTAAACTGGTTGTGACAGACTCACCTGAGACAGAGGCTTTTGGAGGGGACTGAATGCTAGCTTCTTGCCTACCGATTATGGGCCCTGGCATTTGGGGGAACGGTGCTCTTTGTGAGCTATATGCCTGGGGACCCTTGAGGTGGTGTTACTTTAGATTCCATGTCCCCCAAGACACAGACTCTGGGAACCCTGTATATGCCATATTAGAAATAGTGACTGATTCATACTGTTGGGACACATACTGTTAGATGCTAATGTTATCAACTCCAGCCACCTGTCTGTTGTCTTCTATAATGTAAATGAGTCTAGTCTGGCTTGCCACAGCTTCTAAGAGTATTTCACCCATTGTTGTTTATGCTAATTAACCTTGCTATTGTATGAAGGAGTTCTGTGTTGATGTTTAGGATGATGTATAATCTACTGTGTGAAGCTCGGTGACAAGTCTGACCTGTAGTGAAATCCTGATTAATCATAACAATGCTCAGGAGGGCACGGAGTCACATCAGCTGCTTTTAGGAATTAGTTAATTAGCTCTTGTTAATTCTGTTTCTGGTTACAGTTGTATTGTTAGAGTAATATGAGCAGGAGGGAGGAACCTCCTCTTTTACTGCATATAAGACTTGTATTTTGGTTCTAATAAAAGAGTCCATGTTCAGCAACTAAACAAGTATCGTCTTGTTTTGTGCTTGTGAGTGGTTGGAATATCTGATATCTATATTCAGACTGGGAGGAAGCGGTATATGACGAAAGCACTCAAGCAGAGTGTGGGACGTCTCGTTACACTGGTATTAATCCAAAAAACAAAAATGTTATATATGTTACACAACTCCTCTGTCCACAGAGGCCCAATGGAGACTTGGTCAGCAAAACTTTCTGGAGAGGAATAGAAATAGCATTTTCCCTTTTGAAGTACGCATTTTACATACATTTTAGAAAAGATAAATCATTTAACACTAAGGATTTATTACAATGGTTATCTCAACCCTCCTATTTCCAATTTTGCTGGACAGCTTGGTCAGTTAAAGAAAACTGAAACCAGCAGGATCAACCGGTAAAAACAGGTAAAACAAACTAAAAGTTACAAGGAGGGACTGCTTTGTTAATGTTAGAGACAGACTGCATAAAATATGTAATTTTTGATGACGCCTTTAGTACCATTTTAAATAAAAATGGATTACACTAAAATGTAGTTCTTTAAAAACAAAGGGTCTTATGAAAACATGTATGGGATTTCGTTTTATGCCACACTTGCCCAAAAGCAGGGCTAGGTCTTTTAAAACTTGTGGTGTCTAAATGTGTGTAGCTGAGGGAACAAGTGTAACCGCAGAGGATGAAAGTGAACTATTGTAAACAAAAGTGATCAGGGCATGACTGGGGTGAGATTTTATCATAGGCAGTAGTCCATATATGAATAGGGAAAAGAAGGGGTTGGTGGTATAGGGGGTTTCAGACAGGTAGTGTAAAATTAATAAGGTAGTAATCAGGGCTCCTATTCATGTGATCACTATGACAGCCAATCACAGTAATCACAAGCTCAGAAAGGCCAGGAAACACCTACAGTTTAACAACCCTTTAAAGGGCTGGTGGTAAAGGGTTAAAGTGTTACTAAACCCAGGGCCCTGCATTCACTATATCTGGTCTCCCACAGTACACAGAACATGGAAATGCAATTATTTTAGTAATATAAACCGCTAAATACTCTTAGCAGTTTATAGCAGTCTTGTGACTTCTATCAGCGTCTGGTTAAAGCTGGTAGGAGGAGTTTCCATTCTCCTCTGACTGACTTATGAGGCTGCAGGACCCCCGAACCCCCTCTGTCTGGACAGTGCTGATTGGCCCTGTGCTGATCACATGCACCCTGAGAAAAAAAATAAAAATTTCTCTAGCAATACACACCAAACTGAACATGCGAAGAGTGACTCCAAAGGCTTGGTCTTATCAGGAGACTGATTGGGGACAGTAGAAGAAGGGGAGGATCAGTGAAGACAGGATCAAACAGCCTTTTTACACAATGCGCAGGATTAACCCCTTAGCTTCCAAAGTGAGTATAACAAGCATGCTTTACTGCATATACAGCGATTTTACTGTTGTGGGCTTATTAACACTTTAAGGAATACAATAAACTAACTTTAATAAATGTAATGTCTTTCCTGTAGAGTGTGGCACAGTGTCTATAAGATTCTATCCTAGTTTTTTTTTTTTTCTTCTTCAATACTTTATTTAATCCAATCAGAATACAGGTTAAGTAATACTTCTTAGACCCCTTTCACACTGGGGCGGTTTTCAGGCACTTTAGCACTAGAAATGGCCTCTGCTAAGCGCCTGAAAAATGCCTCTCATTCATTCCAGTGGCCTTTTCAGACAGGGGCGGTACGCTTGCAGGACAGGAAAAAAGTCCTGCAAGCAGCATCTTTGAGTCGGTTTTGAAGCGCACCCAAAACACCCCTGCCCATTGGAATGAATGGGCAGTGCTTTCAAAGCATCATAAAAGCGATTTCAAAGCGCCGCAAAACAGGAGTTTTTAATCCCCTTTTTTGGGGTTAAAAGCGCCCAGCTTGCGTCCCAAAAGCGACGTAAAAGTGCTGCTTAAACAGCGGAAAAGCGCCACTAAAACGAGAGACGCTTTAGCGCTAATGCGCCCCCCTGTGAAAGGGGTCTTACAGTAGTCAAGTATTTAGGCCAACGGTCTTCATATCAACAATTGTATACAATAGAAAATATATCCTAGTTACTCTGTAGACATGATTCTTCTACTTCTGGCTTGTGCTGGAGATGTAACCTTGATAAAGGCAATATGCTACGTATTTAGTAGGATTTCCTGCAGATCTGAGACTTTTTGCAAAAAAATTTTGTATCCATGGGAGGGTGACTAACAAACAGATATTCACATGCCCTAAAATTGCACTGCTGTACACTGCACCAAGAACCTTTAAAGCACTCATGAGGGGATTAATAAGACATTTAATCATTGCAGCTTGCATTGTCAATTCCAGACACTGGAAAAAAAAAAGAAAAAAAAAAAAAAAAAAAAAGGAGGACTCCCCTTCCTTTGAAGAATGAGTATGTGACCGAAATTCAATTCAACAAATGGAAGAGCTGATCCTTTGGGACATAATTTAGACCAAAATGAGCCTTACCCTGACTTGGTTCTTTTTGGGAGCAGTTTAGGCCTTCAGACTTCCACAATGCAATAATTTAGTAACACCCTTGTCTTAAACAGGGGCTACTGGTAAATTTAGTTGTGCTAGGTGGTAACTAACCTGGCTTATTTGTATTCTTTGCGATCATTTGGAGTTTTCTCTTAAAGGGGTTGTAAACCCTTTGAGGTTTTTCAACTTATTGCAAAAACCTTCTGTAGAGCAGCTGCCCCCAGAGCCCCCCCCCCCCCTTTTACATACCTGTACCCAAATCTTTCCAGCGACGAGGTTGAGGTTGAGGCTGAACCCAGCAGCTCCAGCCACTGCCTGGGGTCCTCATTGAACAGACTGATAGCAACAGGAACCATTGGCTCCCGCTGATGTCAATCAAATCCAGTGATGCTGGAGCTGGGGGGGCGGGGCAGAGGCCTGCTGTCTGTGGCAATGGACACAGCAGCAGGACTCACGCCTGCGTGGGTGTCCCCTTGGAATGCGGGTCTCAGAGGGGCACTCGATGTGGGGAGGAGCCAGGAGCGCGCGCGAGAGAGACTTTTGTTGCCTGGAAGCATGAGGAAAAGTATGCCATTGTGAGATGAAGTACCAGGTTACGCTACATGGGCCAGGGATTTTGGAGAGGCTGTAAAAGTGTCAGAGGGACTCATCCAAGCAAACCCTACATGGTGTTGGGAGTTTTTGGAATGCTATAGGAGACAGCTGTTGCTACGTAGTTACAGAACATTAGGAGCAGGCTTAACGCCCTTGTTCTTTATTGCGGTTTTGTTTCGGAGTCTGATCTGTTTGCATACTGTCCTAGGGTGTCCTGTGCCCCAACCCGCTCTCCCGCATTTTTCTGTTGCGAGCAATAAACTCACTTTTGTTCATACTAAATGTGACTGGCACCCATCTTTTCTGCAACTGTCCACAACCCACCATGCCTAAGAACCAGCACCCTGAGGTGAAATGTCAGCCCTCCCTAATGCCAGGGGTCGCTAGATATATATTTTTGCATCTTGTTTTGGCCCTATGGCCTATTTTTATCCTCCCTCTTACCCCTTTTTTTCAAAGAAGTTTTCCCCTATATTCCTTTTTTCTCTGTTCTTTACCTTCACCTCTCCTTTTACTCTCATTCTCTCCTTTAACAATACTACTCTATAGTTTCTTCCCTTTTTATAAATATGAATTTTCTTAGAGCACTTGTAGTGTACTGCTGCTCTAGAATCGAGGGAGGAGGGAGGAGGAAGCAGCTTTATAAAGTGCTCCTTTGTCCACAGTAAATGCACGGGCCTTGGGACAGATGTCAGGGTCTTTCTTGAAGGGAAGTGGCCAGGTTTCATGGCTTCCTCTTGGGAAGGTTATGTAGGAAAAAAAAAAAAAGGGAAGGTGGATCAAGGTTACACTGGAATGTAGGTGCCAGCTAAGGAGAAAAAGCCTTGTGCAGGCAAGACTTTCTGCGAGCACTCTTGGAAGCTACTGTCAATTTGTATAGCCAGGGGGACCAGATCAAGAGAATCTTGCATCCAGCCAGTTCATCTTTAATGCGCTCAGACAAGCCCTGCTAGAAAATGGTGGTGAGGGCGAGTAGAAGTGCACTTGAAGAGGATGCTTAAGCCAATGGCCAAAATGTTGATTAGATGGTAACCTCTTTCCTAAAGGTAGATGCCAGGCCAGTTTTCCCTAGAAAGTAGGGAAAATTACAAAGGCCATCCATTAAAAAAAGTTCTGTGGCTATAGCTCAGAGAATGTATTACAAAGATTTACAAAAATGTGGCATTTTTTGCGATCCACAAACAAGCATGGAGAAGGCAGCAACAAAAACAGAGGTCACAGGTGTGGCAGATGGCTGCACTGGAGAGGGATTTGATGGAGCTGAAATTTTTCGAAGTTGGTGCATAAGATCCTGTAGTTGATCCAAGTGGATTGAAGAGCGTGTGGAGAGGTCTGACTACTTGAGCTTTGAGCCCTTAGGAGAGAAGCTGGTTAGGATCAGCAAGTGACTGTGGTATGCAAACCAGATGAGAGCTGTCTTCTAAATAATCATATAATAAAGAGATCAATATATTATAGTTATTCACGGTTTCTTAAACTGTAAGAAATCCTTAAAGGTTCATAAGCATTTGAAAAGTCCAAATCCACGCATGATCATCCAGTGCTTTGAAAGTGCTCAAAATGTAAACAAACTCGTGTTCCAGTGTTCAAGGTGCTGGGATAGGAGAGACTCCTATCCCAGAGGACACCTATTATGGAGAAACAAGTCAGGGGGAGCTGGATCTGTGACGTCACCACACAGGGACACATTGGTGGGACCCACAGCCGTGCAGTCTGGATCGTTTTAACTTGCTGCTTTTCGTCTACGAGTGCACTAACCATCAGGGGCGTTGCTAGGTCTAAAAAAAAAAGACATGGGGCTAGAGCCCATAGCAGCGAAGTAAAGAAAGTCATATGCTTGTATTACACACACATACATACTTATTACACACACAATATATATATATATATATATATATATATATATATATATATATATATATATATATATATATATATATATAGTCACATCTTTTTATGAGACAACACTGAAGAAATGACACTTTGCTGCAATGCAAAGTAGTGAGCGTACAGCTTGTATAACAGTGTCCCCTCAAAATAACTCAGCACAGCCTTTAATGTCTAAACCGCTGGCAACAAAAGAGTACACCCCTAAGTGAAAATGTCCAAATTGGCCTCAATTAGCCATTTTTCCCTCCCCAGTGTCATGTGACTCGTTAGTGTTACAAGATCTCAGGTGTAAATGGGGAGCAGGTGTGTTAAATTTGGCATTATCGCTCTAACTCTCTCATACTGGTCACCGAATGTTCAACATGGCAAATGGCTCTGAGGATCTGAAAAAAAGAATTATTGCTCTACATAAAGATGGCCTAGGCTATAAGAAGATTACCAAGACCCTGAAACAGAGCTGCAGCACGGTGGCCAAGACCATACAGTGGTTTAACAGGACAGGTTCCACTCAGACCAGGACTCGCCATGTCGACCAAAGAAGTTGAGTGCACGTGCTCAGTGTCATATCCAGAGGTTGTCTTTGGGAAATAGATGTATGAGTGCTGCCAGCATTGCTGTAGAGGTTGAAGGGGTGGGGGTCAGCTTGTCAGTGCTCAGACCATACGCCACACTGCATCAAATTGGTCTGCATGGCTGTTGTCCAAAAGAAAGCCGCTTCTAAAGATGATGCACAAGAAAGCCTATAAAAAGTTTGCTGAAGACAAGCAGACTAAGGACATGGATTACTTTAACCATGTGGTCTGATGAGACCAAGATAAACTTATTTGGTTCAGATGGTGTCAAGTGTGTTTGGCGGCAATCAGGTGAGGAGTACAAAGACAAGTGTGTCTTGCCTACAGTCAAGCATGGTGGTGGGAGAGTGTCATGGAATGGGGCTGCATGAGTGCTGCCGTCACTGAGGAGCTACAGTTCATTGAGGGTACCATAAATGCCAACATGTACTGTGACATACTGAAACAGGGCACGATCCCCTCCCTTCAGAGACTGGGCGACAGGGAAGTATTCCAACATTATAACGACCCCAAACACACCTCCAAGACGACCACTGGCTTGCTAAAGAAGCTGAGGGTAAAAGGTGATGAACTGGCCAAGCATGTCTCCAGACCTAAACCATATTGAGACTCTGTGGGGCATCCTCAAAATGGAAGGTGGAGGAGCGCAAGGTCTCCAACATCCACCAGTTCTGTGATGTTGTCATGGAGGAGTAGAAGAGGACTCCAGTGGTAACCTGTGAAGCTCTGGTGAACTCCATGCCCAAGAGGGTTAAGACAGTGCTGGAAAACAATGGTGGCCACACAAAATATTGACAATTTGGGCATTTTCACTTAGGGGTGTACTCCTTTTTGTTGCCAGTAGTTTAGACATTAATGGCTATGTGTTGAGTTATTTTGAGGGGACAGCAAATTTACAGTTATACAAGCTGTACACTCACTACTTTACATTGTAGCAAAGTGTAATTTCTTCAGTGTGTTGTCACAAGAAAAGATATAATAGAACACACCCGGGGGTGTGGCCGGGACATGGCTGAGTGAGGACACAAAGTGCACGAGCTCCAGGCGCTCCATCAGTTACAGATTGACCCCCTAATATGGCTTGAATAAGCGGCATGATTCCGGCTAAACAGCGGGACACTAAAACCTCCAGTAAGCCAGCGAAAATAAGTGATACTCAACCTGAGATTCAGCATTACTTCACAGTCCCACAGAAATGGGGACCCGGGAATAAAATGGAAAATCTAAAAGGACAGGCTGTGGGATCTCCAAAAGCAGTGAGTGTCATACCTGAAGGAAAAGAGACTGGATAAAACAATGGAGATTCAGGAAACTGTGGTTGCAGACGGAGCGAAACCGCTCTATACAGAGATTAGTAACTCCTAGTAACATAAAAGAGGATCTAAGGACATTAATACAAGCGCTCCCAATGAGGACAGACATAGAGGCTCTTATTCACA